>NC_074671.1:12088406-12103406 GCF_029448725.1 Salvelinus fontinalis | reverse complement strand
GAGAGGGGGGTCTAAAGGTGGGATGGATGGGGGGGTCTAAAGATGGGAGAGAGAGAGGGGTCTAAAGGTGGGATGGATGGGGGGGTCTAAAGGTGGGAGAGAGAGAGGGGTCTAAAGGTGGGATGGATGGGGGGGGGTCTAAAGGTGGGATGGATGGGGGGGGGGTCTAAAGGTGGGAGGGAGAGAGGTTGCTGCTAGACAGATAAAGCTTGAGACAGAAACTGTACAGAGTAAAACATTAAAAGCCCTTCTCCCCCCCAAAAAAATATATAATAAACATTGTCAAATAATTGATGGAAACACCACTCAATATAAATACATTTAACTGTCATGCTTATCGGTCTATATGCACATTTGCATAATTTAGTGGTATTAAATTGGCCTGTGTATTTTCCTTAGTCATCATGTGTCTTATTTATCCAACACAACTCTCACACAGCAAACAGAGTCTACTCTGAGCAGGAATACTCCTGCAGATCCTCAGCTGGTTGCTGCTTGGGGTAGAACATGTGCTTTTAAAAGCCCATTCATTGCACAACAATTCTAAATGCAATCGCTTGTTAAAAACTGTTTTGGTGCACGATTATATTTGTATTTCTCAAATGGTAATTGAAGTGCACCTCCCATTCACCATTCAAGTGCTACAGGTCATCAGCGCATCAACATGTGAGCTGAAGGCAGTACGCGTTTTGAAAACATACTTCATTGTTTGAAACCTGAATGTTTTACTTCATATTATGAGGCATGTCTAACCTTGCTTCGATGTAGCTTATAGACACAATCAGACCATGACAACGTAGAGGCAATTATTTTATAAAGACTTCATAGGCAGCGCGTGAGTTTCAAGTTTGGGGAAGCTAACCATTTTTCTTGCCATTTCTACCGATCTGTGTGCCAGTTATGATTTTCATATGTGCATTTACGTGAAACAGTTTAATTTAAAAAATGACGTGGAACAGTTTAATTTCAATAATTACCTTTTCGTTTCTTAAAATCATACAAATCTGAATGAAAATGATAAAAATGTAAAAGTTAAAATTCAACTAATGCGAGATCACCAGCCTCTGTCATATGAACACATTGATACGCTGTGATCCATTGGCGGCTAAAGAAATGAGCACATGGAACTGAACATAGACCAATGCAGCAGTAGACCTATCACTTCAATTGTCAACAAAGAAAAAATACATAAAGCCGATAAATTAAAAACTGTAGAAAAATTCTGACAATTCTGTTCATTTCAATCCCTTTCAGATTCTCTGCCTCACTTTCGGTCTGTCTTGACTTGAACTATCGCCATATTGAAGTGCAACATTTGTATCAAATCAATCAACTGCATCCATCCCGAAGCTTCCGCTAGAAAACTTGCAACATCCTATCGCCTATCCTATTCCGGGCCCTTGGAGTTGTTTTTTACCCAAGGGAAAAGTGTTCAGGTATTTTATGATGTTTCCACGGGATATATGAGATCATCAGATCATAATAAATAGTTATTTCACACCGAGGCTTGGTGATTATCGAGGGGGATCATTTTTTCAAATAGCCAACTGTGAGGCACTATAGTTTTAATAGGCTATATTATCACTTTCAATGGATGTAATAAAACACAACTGACTTGGTTGACTTTCCTACATTCCCACGCATCAGGCCATGTACCTCTTTGCACGCTCAGGCGCACGCGTCCCCTTTACATTAACAGGACAGAGAAACCAGACATATACTCATTGCTCACACGAAACACTCCAAACAAAAGACGATGAAACAATTAACAAAACTCATAAATTAAGGCTATGAAATGAACCAAAACGTGTTTCTCACAAGTGTAGTAGGTTGTAAACTCTGCAAACAACGTTTCCACTTCCGAGAAGGAGAACGGTAAAATGACTGGAATTAATACATGCAGTAACATAAATTCATGTAACCAAAATACGGCGATGAATGGTACATTTACTACTGGTGACATATGTAACGGAAAGATGATCAAAATAAACAAAGGGCAAACAATTCACACAATGAAACAATGAACGCACAAGAATTGATCGGAGACCGCTGAGCCATTCTGGAAAGAGACTGGCCTATATCTTCAACACACATCACTCCCTTTCTTCCTGTCTCAAAATATTAAATGATACTCCTGACACATTATCTTATCTCATATTTGAGATATTTTTCACTAACAACCGCAACTCAGTAATCAGCTAGGGCTGTTGCCATAGGCACAATCCTATCAGTGGAGGCTGCTGAGGGGAGGACGGCTCATAGTAATGGCTGGAATGGAGTCAATGGAATTCAACACCTGGTTTCCATGTGGCTCATACCATTCCATTGACTCCATTCCAACCATTATTATCATTATTATTATCCCCTCAGCAGTCTCCACTAAATCTGAGGCATATTAGCAACCCATCCTAGTTGTTGCATCTTTAGATTCCTCCTCTTTCTAAGTTTCTAACAGAGATGTTCATCTGTGTCACATATGGAACCGGGTTCATCAGGTGCACTGTTTAGAATGGTGTTTTCCCATGAATTGCATTTTGGCAAATGTTAGAAAATTACGTTTTTATTAGGTGCTTCATTACAGCAGTTGCATGTTCTGTTAAGATGAATCGCCAGGCCTCCCGAGTGGCGCAGTGGTCTAAGGCACTGAA
This sequence comes from Salvelinus fontinalis, assembly GCF_029448725.1. NCBI lineage: Eukaryota > Metazoa > Chordata > Actinopteri > Salmoniformes > Salmonidae > Salvelinus > Salvelinus fontinalis. Next base: position 12,100,758 of record NC_074671.1, on the reverse strand, counting down.
TCACAGTGCTTGAGGCGTCACTACAGCCCCGTGTTCGATCTCAGGCTGTGTCACAGCAGGCTGTGACCGGGAGACCCATGAGGCGGCACACAATTGGCCCAGCGTTGTCCGGTTTAGGGGAGGGTTTGACCGGCCGGGATTTCCTTGTCCCATCGTGCTCTAGAGACTTATTGTGGTGGGCTGGGCACCTGCAAGCTGACCTTTGTCGCCAGCTGAACAGTGTTTCCTCTGACACATTGGTGCGGTTGGCTTCCGGGTTAAGCCAGCAGTGTTTCAAGAAGCAGCGATGGGACAAGACTGTAACTACCAAATGGATATCACGAAAGTGGTAAAAGTACAAAAAAAGACATAATCTGAATGTGATTTCTGTCATTCTGAGCACTGTGGGAGGACGCCCTAACAGCTTACTCACCCAATGCATATTGATAAATGGTCCATTTCTCAAAGGTCCGGTAAAATAAAATCTTCCCGGTCACGTTGTCTGGCACCACATTTTCATAAAGGAAACCAAGGTCTGTCTGTGTACTATACCTGAAAGGCCTGTTTAAAGGGGTTTAAATAGATCTCTGGCTCTTTAAAGGGGTTTAAATAGATCTCTGGCTCTTTAAAGGGGTTTAAATAGATATCTGGCTCTTTAAAGAGCACAACAGTAGTCTAACCAATTACACTGCTCAGCAGGAGAGAACAACACCTGGGTTCTCAACAGGATTGACAGAGAGGAGAGGATAGGGGAGAAGAGGGGAGGTGAAGAGAGGAGAGGAGAGGGGAGAAGAAGAGAGGAGAGGATTGGGGAGAAGAGGAGAGGGGAGAAGAGGGGAGGGGAGAAGAGGAGAGGAGAGGAGAGGGGAGTTGAAGAGAGGAGAGGATAGGGGAGAAGAGGGGAGATGAAGAGAGGAGAGGAGAGGGGAGTTGAAGAGAGGAGAGGATAGGGGAGAAGAGGAGAGGGGAGAAGAGGAGAGGAGAGGAGAGGATAGGGGAGAAGAGGAGAGGGGAGAAGAGGAGAGGAGAGGAGAGGGGAGTTGAAGAGAGGAGAGGATAGGGGAGAAGAGGGGAGATGAAGAGAGGAGAGGAGAGGGGAGTTGAAGAGAGGAGAGGATAGGGGAGAAGAGGAGAGGGGAGAAGAGGAGAGGAGAGGATAGGGGAGGGGAGAAGAGGGGAGGGGAGAAGAGGAGAGGAGAGGAGAGGGGAGTTGAAGAGAGGAGAGGATAGGGGAGAAGAGGGGAGATGAAGAGAGGAGAGGAGAGGGGAGTTGAAGAGAGGAGAGGATAGGGGAGAAGAGGAGAGGGGAGAAGAGGAGAGGAGAGGAGAGGATAGGGGAGAAGAGGAGAGGGGAGAAGAGGAGAGGAGAGGAGAGGGGAGTTGAAGAGAGGAGAGGATAGGGGAGAAGAGGGGAGATGAAGAGAGGAGAGGAGAGGGGAGTTGAAGAGAGGAGAGGATAGGGGAGAAGAGGGGAGTTGAAGAGAGGAGAGGAGAGGGGAGAAGAGGGGAGATGAAGAGAGGAGAGGAGAGGGGAGTTGAAGAGAGGAGAGGGGAGGGGAGGGGAGTTGAAGAGAGGAGAGGAGAGGGGAGGGGAGGGGGGAAGAGGGGAGATGAAGAGAGGGGAGGGGAGGGGAGAAGAGGAGAGGGGAGAAGAGGGGAGGTGAAGAGAGGAGAGGAGAGGGCAGGAGGAGAAGAGAGGACAGGAGAGAGGAGGGGAGAAGAGGGGAGGTGAAGAGAGGAGAGGAGAGGGGAGTTGAAGAGAGGAGAGGATAGGGGAGAAGAGGGGAGTTGAAGAAAGGAGAGGGGAGGGGAGAAGAGGGGAGATGAAGAGAGGAGAGGAGAGGGGAGTTGAAGAGAGGAGAGGGGAGGGGAGTTGAAGAGAGGAGAGGAGAGGGGAGGGGAGAAGAGGGGAGATGAAGAGAGGGGAGGGGAGGGGAGGGGAGAAGAGGAGAGGGGAGAAGAGGGGAGGTGAAGAGAGGAGAGGAGAGGGGAGGGCAGGAGGAGAAGAGAGGACAGGAGAGAGGAGGGGAGAAGAGGGGAGGTGAAGAGAGGAAAGGAGGGGGGAGGGGATGGGAGAAGAGGGGAGATGAAGAGAGGGGAGGGGATGGGAGAAGAGGAGAGGGGAGAAGAGGGGAGGTGAAGAGAGGAGAGGAGAGGGGAGGGCAGGAGGAGAAGAGAGGACAGGAGAGAGGAGGGGAGAAGAGGGGAGGTGAAGAGAGGAGAGGGAAGGGGAGAAGAGGGGAGGTGAAGAGAGGAGAGGGGAGGGGAGAAGAGGGGAGGTGAAGAGAGGAGAGGAGAGGGGAGAAGAGGGGAGGTGAAGAGAGGAGAGGAGAGGAGAGGGGAGAAGAGGGGAGGTGAAGAGAGGAGAGGGGAGGGGAGAAGAGGGGAGGTGAAGAGAGGAGAGGGGAGGAGAGGGGAGAAGAGGGGAGATGAAGAGAGGAGAGGGGAGGGGAGAAGAGGGGAGGTGAAGAGAGGAGGGGGAAGGGCAGGAGGAGAAGAGAGGACAGGAGAGGGGAGGGGAGAAGAGGGGAGGTGAAGAGAAGAGAGGGAAGGGCAGGAGGAGAAGAGAGGACAGGAGAAGGGAGGGGAGAAGAAGAGAGGAGAGGACAGGAGAGAAGAAAGGAGAGGAGAGGAGACTGTCCTTGACAAATCTTAGCTCATCATTATTAAAATGACAAAGAGTAAGTGCTATCGTCCCAAAACAATGCTCAAAGTGAACGACAGCAGTGTCCAATATAACCACAACAGTTTAAATAGACGTCAAGGCAAATCATGAAATCACCTGCTAAACATCTAGGAAGACCATCATGCTTTGCTGGAATGGATATGAAGTACTTTCCATTTGGAGGTGCAGGGAGAGGATGACTGTATGAAGTGTGTAGGTGGTGGACCTGTTGCCAGAATAGGGTGCTTTTCCATTAGAATCAGAATACATGTATATAAAATAACATATTGTACAAGAATCCCTGGTGTTGTATTGGCTAAGGGCTCTTCTCTTTCAGCCCTTCTCACCCTTCCTCCTCCATAGCTCTCCCTCCCTTCCCCTCTCTATCCCTCCTTTCCTCTTCACAAAAGCGTTCGATTGTCAGCCTCCCTCAGTTGAAATCTCAGTGGATTGTGGGATATGGTTTTGTCCTGAGTGTGACACACTAGACTCCGATGATTTATACCTCTTTGCCTCACACACACACACACACACACGCACACGCACACACACACACACACACTCACTCTGTATGTTCGCCAGGGGAGCGGGACAGATCACTAATCCTAGCCCAGAGAAAGACCCACCAGGGGGATTAAACCACAACCATGGGTGGGTGGAAAGGAGAGATGGAGAGGAGAACAGGAAATAAGGAAGAGAGGAGTGGGGTGGAGGTAGGAAAGTAGATACTGGAAAAAAGTTTAAGAGGGGTGAAGGAAGGGACAGACAGAGGGGTGAATGGAGGAGAGGTTAGGAGGGAGGCAGCGATGAGGATTAGACCAGGACCACGGCCCTGAGTGACACATCTGGAAGACCAACTGGAATACAGATGGATTTCCACCATTATCCCTGAAGCAGGCTCACCCAGAATTCTGCCCTGGGCAGTCTGTCTGTCTCCTGTCCTGTCCCGTCCACCCCTCTCCTCTCATCTCCTGTCCTGTCATCTCCTGTCCCCTCCTCTCCCTCCTATCCTCTCCCTCCTATCCTCTCCCCCCTGTCCTCTCATCTCCTGAACACACTGACAGCAGTCATGAACCAATTTGGCTTGGGCAGTATAGAGTATATACCGTATACGGGGGTATTTGGAAATACCCATGGGATCGTTTGTCACACAGATACCGTTTAAAATATTTCTAAGTTTTTTTTTATACATTTGAATATTTGAAGCTACATTTTATGTAAATAGCTGCAGTCACCTTGTGCAATATGTTAGAAGATAAAGAAAACTGCATTCTTCATTTCACCTGTCACATTATTATTTATTGTTTACAAGCACACAACTACGGGAGACCAGAGCCTTGTGACATGTTCATCAAACCAGCTCCACGCGTGTGTCTGCGTGCGTCTGCGTGCGTCTGCGTGCGTCTGCGTGCGTCTGCGTGCGTCTGCGTGCGTCTGCGTGCGTCTGCGTGCGTCTGTGTGCGCATGTTGATTTAGTCTATCCCCACCAGTCGCGTTCATGACACACAGGTTAAACCTCCAACATCTACTCCATCATCTCCTCCACCATCTCCTCCAACATCACCTCCACCATCACCTCCACCATCACCTCCACCATCACCTCCACAATCACCTCTACCATCACCTCCACCATCACCTCCAACATCACCTCCACCATCACCTCTACCATCACCCCCACCATAACCTCCACCATCTCCTCCACCATCACCTCCACCATCTCCTCCACCATCACCTCCACCATCTCCTTCACCATCACCTCCACCATCACCTCCATCATCTCCTCCACCATCACCTCCACCATCACCTCCACCATCACCTCCACCATCTCCTCCACCATCACCTCCACCATCTCCTCCACCATCACCTCCACCATCACCTCCACCATCTCCTCCACCATCACCTCCACCATCACCTCCACCATCACCTCCACCATCTCCTCCAACATCACCTCCACCATCTCCTCCACCATCTCCTCCAACATCACCTCCACCATCTCCTCCAACATCACCTCCACCATCACCTCCATCATCTACTCCACCATCTACTCCACCATCTCCTCCAACATCACCTCCACCATCACCTCCAACACCTCCTCCACCATCACCTCCAACATCACCTCCAACATCTACTCCATCATCTCCTCCAACACCTCCTCCACCATCACCTCCAACATCTACTCCATCATCTCCTCCAACACCTCCTCCACCATCACCTCCAACATCTACTCCAACACCTCCTCCACCATCACCTCCAACATCACCTCCAAAATGATGAGGCATCCTACAGGGACGAGGTCAGTGACCTGGTAGTGTGGTGCCCGGGACAACAACCTCTCCCTCAACATCAGTAAGATCAAGGAGCTGATTGTGGACTACCGGAAATGGGGGGTTGGGGGGGGGGGGGGCGAGCATGGACCCATACAGATCGATGGGGCTGCAGTGGAGCTGGTCGAGAGCTTCAAGTTCGTCAGGGTTCAAATCACTAAGGACATCAAATGATCCACACACACTTGCGACAGCACCTCTCCCCATCAGGAGGCATGGGCCCTCAAATATGGTGTGGGGGTGCTTTGCTGGGGACACTGTCTGTGATTTATTTAGAATTCAAAGAACACTTAACCAGCATGGCTGCCACAGCATTCTACAGCGATATGCCATCCCTTAGTGGGACTATCATTTGTTTTTCATCAGGACAATGACCCAAACATACCTCCAGCCTGTGTAAGGGCTATTTTACCAAGAAGGAGAGTGATGGAGTGCTGCATCAGATGACCTGGCCTCCACAATCCCCCGACCTCAACCAAATTGAGATGGTTTGAGATGAGTCGGACCGCAGAGTGAAGGAAAAGCAGCCAACAAGTGCTCAGCATATGTGGGAACTCCTTCAAGTTGTTGGAAACTGTTGGAAAAGCATTTCAAGTGAAGCTGGTTGAGAGAATGCCAAGAGTGTGCAAAGCTGTCATCAAGGAAAAGGGTGGTTATTTGAAGAATCTCAAATATATATTTTTTTGATTTGTTAACACTTTTTTGGTTACTACATTATTCCATATGTGTTATTTCATAGTTTTAATGTCTTCACTATTATTCTACAGTGTAGAAAAAAGTACAAATTAAAAAAAATAACTTTAATGTGTAGGTGTTTTAAAACTTTTGACCGGTAGTGTATAGGGCAGGAGCTACTGAATGTCATTTTTGGTGAGTTTGGATATTTAGAAGTGAATGTGAACGAGTTTTGAAGCTTGTCTGAAGGAAGAGCAGTACTGGCTCTTCAGCAACCTTTCTACGCGCTGTGTCTGTGTGGAGTCTGATGTCACTAGGGCAAAGGGCCTCCCTGCTATGCTCGGAGAAGATGGGGGAACAGCAGACGGGGGAGAGGAGGGGGGAATAGCAGACGGGGGAGAGGAGGGGGGAATAGCAGGCGGGCAGAGAACGGAGAGGAGAAAAAAAAGCAAGGAAATCAAGATAGCACTGGCAGATGTACAAATAAGTAATCCAAAGGGCTTTGACTTCTCAAACACGGCAGAAAGCTAACACAATATTAATTCATAGCAAGTTAAACTTAGGGGTCGTGTTAACGCAGAATTCTGGATTTTTCACGCAGGAAAAAAAAAGGATAAAATGCATAATAAATATCTTGCCGAGTTTTGTAAAGTCAGAAGTCAAATTATTCGGAATGTACTTCCTGCTCGGCGTCAGACTTCAGTGCTCCAGTTGCACTTCTAAACTGGGATGAGAACAGACAGCGCTCTGACTGATGTGGAGCTAATTTTCTCTGGTACTTTCCGTGGTGGAGACAGCCTATTTTTCTCCAGTAAAGTGCAAGATGAACTTTAAGGAAAACATTACCTGAATTTAGCCAGCCATGTACCTGGCTAAATTCTTTCTATGATAGGCCTAAACCTTAGAAATATGACGGCCATGTATCGTTTTTGAGGAAAAAAATACCTTGCCTTTTCAATGTAAGCTCATTTACTTGTGTGGCTGCCAGCCAAATAGCGTCACACTTCTGTAATCATCTGATGACAAGAAAGCTGTTTTCTGCCGAATGTGGTGCACTGATGTATTTTGTGTGAAGGGAAACTTCAGCTGCATGTCCCTGATCACTCTATTGAAGCAAAAAAAACACTTCACTTTCAATATAAACCGTGACCCCTGTCAATACACAGCTGGACTCCCACTTTCTCCCGTTGTGCTATTTACAAACAAACATGTGACTGGCTCAACTGTCCTGGGGAACCTCTTAAGGTTGATCATGTAAGACAATGTGACAGGTGAAAGGAACAATGTGATCTGGTTTATCCCCTAACGTATTGCACAAGTTGACTGCAGGTATTTACTTACCGAATAGATACAAATATTAAAATGTATTGAACAACTTCTAAGAAATAGTTTCAAAGGTATTGACGGTGTTGAAAAACCCTCCCATGGTTATTTCCCGTATACGGTATATACGGTAAGCCTACTATCTGCGTTGACCCTTCTATTTCTTGTTCATTTAGCATAGTCTCTATGCACACTCACAGGACTCTACACACTCATGCACACTGACACTCCAACACACACATAACATCCACACACATTTATACTGACTACACACACGCACACACACTCACATACACTCTTCATGTGTGACTCGTTCCAGGAAGCTAGGCGTATGTCACACGTCACTACTTCGCAGGAGAGGCATTTGAAGGTCTTTTTGTATTTTGATCTAAATGTTTTGGGGGCAAAAAATGCCTACAGGAGCATGTGGACTTTTATGTGCCTTAACTTCTTGCGACTATAGGGGGTGCTGTTTCAAATTAGCATAATTGTCTCTACAGATGAAACGGCTTCCTACTCAATTCTTGATCGTACAATATGCATATTATTACTATTATTGGATAGAAAACACTCTCTAGTTTCTATAGCCGTTTGAATTATGTCTCTGAGTGGAACAGAACTCTTTCTACAGCGAAATCCATGACAGGTTTTACGAAGGTCTGAGAGCGAAGCTCTGATCTCAGTTCAGTTTAAAGGCGTGTGTATATCCTATGGAACGACACGAACTGCACCCGCCTTCCCCTGGATGTCAGTAACCAATGAGAAGTGGAATGGGCTTCCTAGGTAGCTCTCAGAGGTTATAAAACACCAAGGAGTGAGGTACGCCTTCTTTTCGACGCTGAACTTTACGCAGAGAGAGACCTCGGGATTTCATTTTCGAACGCTCAGTAATGAACTTTAGATATATCAGTCTGTAATTTAATTTGATATAGGTGTTAGAAACATCATAACGAAGCTATTTGAAACCGAGTTATATCAGATTATGCGAGTATATTGCTATTTTTCTGAATTTCCTCAGTATTGCGTATTGAGAATTTGGACACGTTGTGGCAAAATAGCTAATGTTAGCAATTGTTAGCTATAGTTAGCTGCTATATCAGAAGTTGAATGCAACGTTTTACAACCAAGCAACGATTCTTTTGGACAAAGTACCACTTGGCCAAGATTCCGATGGAAGCTCGTCGAAAAGTAAAAGCTATTTATGATGTTATTACATTTTTATGTGGAAAAATGTAAACTCAATAATGGTAAATAGTGACGCCGTTATTGCGGCACTAGTCTGTCTGTAACGCACACTGTATGTCTAGTAACGTTAATTTAAAAAATCGAACTTAGCGGTTGCATTAATAACTAATGCATCTTTCATTTCATGGCCAACCTGTATTTTTTTAGTCAAGTTTATGAATAGTTTTCGATAAAAATAGTTGTAATTTCATGATGGTGCCGGACAGATTGCTTGAGTAGTTGGACAGTATTTCCATTGTGTAAGCACGATTTGTGCCGCTAAATATGCACATTTTCGATCAAACTCTATATGGATTGTGTAATATGATGTTACAGGAGTGTCATCGGAAGAATTCTGAGAAGGTTAGTGAAAAAATTAATATATTTTGGCAATGTTGACGTTATCGCTCTCTTTGGCTAGAATCAATGCTCTGGTACTGTTTGCACATGTGGTATGCTAATATAACGATTTATTGTGTTTTCGCTGTAAGACACTGTAAGATTCACAGGATCTGTGTCTTTCGATTAGTGTATGCTGTGTATTTTTACGAAATGTTTGATGATTAGTAATTAGGTAATATACGTTGCTCTATTTATTTATTCTAGTCCATTTGTGACGGTGGGTGCAATTGTAAACTATGATATCTACCTGAAATATGCACATTTTTCTAACAAAACCTATCCTATACCATAAATATGTTATCAGACTGTCATCTGATGAGGTTTTTTCTTGGTTAGTGGCTATCAATATCTTAGTTTAGCCGAATTGGTGATAGCTACTGGTGTTGAGAGAAAATGGTGGACAAGAAAAATGGTGATTTTTGCTAACGTGTTTAGCTAATAGATTTACATATTGTGTCTTCCCTGTAAAACATTTTAAAAATCTGAAATGGTGGCTTTATTCACAGGATCTGTATCTTTCATTAGGTGTCTTGGACTTGTGATTTAATGATATTTAGATGCTACTATTTAATTGTGACGCTATGCTAGCGATGCTAATCAGTGTGGGGGGGGGGTGCTCCCGGACCCGGGGTAGGTGCTCGTTAGAGGTTAATAACAAACTTTCATTCCATCTCAAAATACGAATACGATTGTTCAATTACGAGCCTAGTTGGTTGAGCCACGGAAAAAGAAAAGGAACCTTACCACTAGCCATGATTGGCTGAGATAATGGATGGGCTAGACATGCTGGGAGATGAGTTTGGATTGGTCTGCCATGTAGCATGCTTCTGTCTATAATGTGAGATGTTCAGTATGTGCTGATAGTCCTTTCTAGCATTTTTGAAAGACATAATGTTAGTCATCGAGAACTACAAAAGTTTTGCTGCTTTTCTCAACAACATTAATGCCCTGAATCTAGCAGGCTCTATCGACAGATCAGTTGGACAATGTCTATGGATGGTCTACTTTCTGCACACCCCACGGTCAGTGTGAACTGGAGTGTTTTGACACAACGCTGGCCAAACAACATGTAGCTACAAACAAATCAGAGTTAAATGGTTCCAGTCTGTGTGAAGCGTTCATCCATGAATACAGGTAAGAGTCTAGCTACATTTTCAGATATTATACATTTCTAATTTTGTCAGAAAGACGTTTTCATTGCAAGTTAAAGAGTACTGTTAGCTAGCTAGCGAACGTTATTTGTATGATCTGGGTAGTAATATTATTCTAATAAGAAATATATTTGCAATGCTAGTTAAAGCCTAATGTTAGCTAGCTAACATTGAACTTAGTTGATTAGCTTTAGCTACCTGCAAATTCATACTCCAGCTATGACAATAGTTGTATTGGTAGCTGTACGAGCTGGGATTATGCCGGTTCATTGTTTAGCTAGCTAGGGTAGACAAAGAAGAGCTCTTCAGTAGGGCCAGTTTCTTAAAAGTGGGGTTATAAGTTTATTAACTTTCAAAGCAGAGTTACTTTCCCATTGTTCCTCAACTGCAGTGTACGATATACCATTTTCGACCTCGGAGTCTCTACTTTTCTCCAATGTAAAAAACACAATTGAAAAATGTTCTACATACGACCGAAACCAGGTGGTGGGTCACATTTACGCTGCTGCTATTCTGTTTATCATACATCCTGATGCCTAGTCACCTTACCCCTATACATATCTCAAATAAAATCAAATGTTATTTGTCACATACACATGGTTAGCAGATGTTAATGGTCACATACACGTGGTTAGCAGATGTTATTGGTCACATACACATGGTTCGCAGATGTTAATGGTCACATACACATGGTTAACAGATGTTAATGCGAGTGTAGTGAAATGCTTGTGCTTCTAGTTCCCGACAGTGCAGTAATATCTAACAAGTAATCTAACAATCCCCAACAACTACCTAATACACACATCTAAAGGGGTGAATGAGAATATGTACATGTAAGTATATGGATGAGCGATGGCCGAGCGGTAAAGGCAAGGTGCAATAGATGGTATAAAATACAGTATATTCATGTGATATTATTAAACATGATTAAAATGGCATTATTTAGAGTGCACTGTATAAAGTGACTAGTGAACTATTTATTAAAGTGTCCAGTGATTGGTTCTCAATGTAGGCAGCAGACTCTCTGAGTTAGTGATTGGGTCTCAATGTAGGCAGCAGACTCTCTGAGTTAGTGATTGGTTCTCAATGTAGGCAGCAGACTCTCTGAGTTAGTGATTGGTTCTCAATGTAGGCAGCAGACTCTCTGAGTTAGTGATTGGGTCTCAATGTAGGCAGCAGTCTCTCTGAGTTAGTGATTGCTGTTTAGCTGTTTAGCTGATTGCTGTTTAGCAGTCTGATGGTCTTGATCATATCTACCTCTATCAATTCAGTATCCCTGCATGTTGTAAATACTGGAACTGACTGACCCTGAATATAGTATGCTTACTTACTTTCTTGTGTTCTTCTTATTTATTTATTTATTTCTCGTGTGTTTTTGTGTAATATTGTTTTTAGTACTACGTTGAAATTGATTATTGCGTTGTTGGGTTTAGAGCTGGTAAGAAAGGCATTTCACTGTACTTGTGCACGTGACATTGAAACTTGAAACTAAATTCTGTTGTGGACAGGTCGAAACACACATGAAACATTCATGGACATTTAGCTAGCTTGCAGTTTCTAGATAATATGTCCTGGGAGATAAACATTGGGTTGTTATTTTACCTGAAATGGCGGTTGTCAACCAAATTTAAGGTTCATTACCACCACCAACTGTGTGGACCTCGTTCATCTTTATCACCACGGGAGTATATGCTCCTAAAATCCAATGACGAGATAGGAGAGGCGGGACTTGCAGCGCGTCAATCGTCTAAAATAGAACCAAGTTCTACTTTAGTGCCTGGCTACGCAGACACACCAGCAGTTTGTAGGAATTATATTTTTTACCTTTATTTAACTAGGCAAGTCAGTTAAGAACAAATACTTATTTTCAATGACGGCCTAGGAACAGTGGGTTAACTGCCTTTTTCAGGGGCAGAACGACAGATTTTTACCTTGTCAGCTCAGGGATTCGATCTTGCAACCTTTTGTTACTAGTCCCACGCTCTTACCACTAGGCTACCTGCCGCCCCAATTGAATAACATGTATGTGTACATTTATTTTGCAACGCTCATGCAAGCAATGGGGCCGGTTTGGCCAGCATATGTGTCACTCGCTGTGATCTAGTCAGGTGATCTAGTTACAGTATGGATTTCACCACAAAATCTTTGCCAGCTCTCTCTCTCTCCCTATCCCTCTCTCTCTCTCTCTTTCTCTCTCAGAAAGTGACAGGGAGAAATGTGTGTGTGTGTGTGTGTGTGTGTGTGTGTGTGTGTGTGTGTGTGTGTGTGTGTGTGTGTGTGTGTGTGTGTGTGTGTGTGTGTGTGTGTGTGTGTCTGCCAGCCTTCCTTTGATTCTCAATGTCGAGAATGATTTAACGGGGCAGTGTGTGTGTGTGTGTGTGTGTGTTTAGCATTTGCAACTTCTGAGCTTAGTTCAAAGGAAAATATGCGTTAGCTTACATGCCTATTGCTTTGTTTACAACGTACCCCGTTGACATTTCTACACATTCACACACCCACACATCAGTGGTGCAGAATTACTGTTAAGACCATTCTGCAAATAGTAACACGTCAGATAAATGTGTGGTGCTTTTAAGCAGCTGTTAGCTTTGATATGATAACGGCTCTCC
>NC_074671.1:11918406-12080906 GCF_029448725.1 Salvelinus fontinalis | reverse complement strand
AGCAGCCAGCCAGCCAGACACAGCAGCCAGCCAGACAAAGCAGCCAGCCAGACACAGCAGTCAGCCAGCCAGACACAGCAGCCAGCCAGACACAGCAGCCAGCCAGACACAGCAGTCAGCCAGCCAGACACAGCAGCCAGCCAGACACAGCAGCCAGCCAGACACAGCAGCCAGCCAGACACAGCAGCCAGCCAGACACAGGAGACAGTCAGCAAGACACAGCAGCCAGCCAGAAAGAGCAGCCAGCCAGCCAGACACAGCAGCCAGCCAGACACAGCAGCCAGCCAGACAGAGACAGAAGACAGTCAGCCAGACACAGCAACCAGCCAAATACAGCAACCAGCCGGACACAGCAACCAGCCAGACACAGCAGCCAGCCAGCCAGACACAGCAGTCAGCCAGTCAGACACAGCAGTCAGCCTGCCAGACACAGGAGCCAGTCAGCAAGACACAGCAGCCAGCCAGACAGACACAGCAGCCAGCCAGACACAGCAGCCAGCCAGCCAGACACAGCAGCCAGCCAGCCAGACACAGCAGCAGCCAGACAGACACAGCAGCCAGCCAGACACAGCAGCCAGCCAGACAGACACAGCAGCCAGCCAGACACAGCAGCCAGCCAGACACAGCAGCCAGCACGCCAGACACAGCAGCCAGCCAGCCAGACACAGCAGCCAGCCAGCCAGACACAGCAGCAGCCAGCCAGACACAGCAGCCAGCCAGCCAGACACAGGAGACAGTCAGCAAGACACAGCAGCCAGCCAGAAAGAGCAGCCAGCCAGCCAGACACAGCAGCCAGCCAGACACAGCAGCCAGCCAGCCAGACACAGCAGCCAGCCAGCCAGACACAGCAGTCAGCCAGACACAGCAGCCAGCCAAACAGAGCAGCCAGACAGATAAAACAGTCAGGTTTTGGTAGTGGTGGAGGTGGTGGTGGTGGTGGTGGGGGTGCTGGTGGTGGGGGTGCAGAGGGTGGTGGTGGAGGTGGTGGTAGAGATAGTGGTGGAGGTGGAGATGGTAGAGGTGGTGGTGGTGGAGGTGGTGGTGGAGATGGTAGTGGTGGTGGTGGAGATGGTGGTGGGGGTGGGGGTGGAGATGGTGGTGGTGGAGATGGTAGAGGTAGTGATGGTGGTGGTGGTGGAGATGATGGTGGTGGTGTAGATGGTGGTGGTGTAGATGGTAGAGGTGGTGGTGGTGGAGGTGGTGGTGGAGGTGGGGGTGGGGGTGGAGATGGTAGAGGTGGTGGTGGTGGAGGTGGTGGTGGAGGTGGGGGTGGGGGTGGAGATGGTAGAGGTAGTGGTGGTGGAGGTGGAGATGGTGGTGGTGGAGATGATGGTGGTGGTGGTGTAGATGGTGGTGGTGGAGATGGTGGTGGTGGAGATCGTAGAGGTGGTGGTGGTGGAGGTGGTGGTGGTTGTGGTGGAGATGATGGTGGTGGTGGAGATGGGGGTGGGGGTGGAGATGGTAGAGGTGGTGGTGGTGGTGGTGGAGGTGGTGGTGGAGATGGGGGTGGGGGTGGAGATGGTAGAGGTGGTGGTGGTGGTGGAGGTGGTGGTGGAGATGGTGGTGGTGACCAACCCTCCTCCTGAACAGAGAGCTACTGGGTCTGTGTGTGCAGGGTTGTGATTGACATCTGATTAGTGTCATGATGGCCAAACATCCATGGCATTACAACATAAACACATCGCTGATCAGTTTCAATATCACAATCTATGTCTGGGAAGGGAACAGTTGTGTTTTATTTTGGAGTTTCCATCTGCGTGTTTGTGTATGCATGTGTGTGTGTGTGTGTGTGTGTGCAACTAACAGTATTAAAGAAATACACAGGTAGCTGTGTGCTAAATAAAGGTTGTTATGATGCTGTTATCAATCACGGGCTAATGGGGGCCTCCCCTGGGGAAGGGTGGCAGAGGGGTGTCAGGTGTGTCTGGAATATGTGCTGGATGCACAGTAAACTGAGAATGATTAAAGCTTTAAGAAGAGTTTAAGTCTTTGTACATGGGGAGCAGAGGGAAGCCACAGAGTAGAAACAGCATACATATTACTACTTGGGGAGCAGAGGAAAGCCACAGAGTAGAGCCAGCATACATATTACTACTTGGGGAGCAGAGGGAAGCTACAGAGTAGAACCAGCATACATATTACTACTTGGGGAGCAGAGGGAAGCCACAGAGTAGAAACAGCATACATAGTACTACTTGGGGAGCAGAGGAACGCCACAGAGTAGAGCCAGCATACATATTACTACTTGGGGAGCAGAGGGAAGCTACAGAGTAGAGCCAGCATACATATTACTACTTGGGGAGCAGAGGGAAGCCACAGAGTAGAGCCAGCATACATATTACTACTTGGGGAGCAGAGGGAAGCCACAGAGTAGAGCCAGCATACATATTACTACTTGGGGAGCAGAGGGAAGTCACAGAGTAGAACCAGCATACATATTACTACTTGGGGAGCAGAGGGAAGTCACAGAGTAGAGCCAGCATACATATTACTACTTGGGGAGCAGAGAGAAGTCACAGAGTAGAGCCAGCATACATATTACTACTTGGGGAGCAGAGGGAAGCTACAGAGCAGATACAGCATACATATTACTACTTGGTGAGCAGAGAGAAGCTACAGAGCAGAGACAGCATACAACTTACTACTTGGGGAGCAGAGGGAAGTCACAGAGTAGAGCCAGCATACATATTACTACTTGGGGAGCAGAGGGAAGCTACAGAGCAGATACAGCATACATATTACTACTTGGTGAGCAGAGAGAAGCTACAGAGCAGAGACAGCATACATATTACTACAGAGGGAAGCTACAGAGTAGAGCCAGCATACATATTACTACTTCTCCTCCTTTAGTTTACCCATTCTACCTCTCTCCATCATGCCTTTCTCTCAATTCAGCGTCTCTCCATTCAACTTCTCTCTTGTCTCTCCTCTGCTGTACTCTCCGTCATTACTCAGTGAGGCATGACTCTTTCCTCTTTTTTCTCCTCCTCGTTCTCCCCTACTCATTCCCTTATCCTCCTTGTTCTCCTCCT
The DNA here is from genome assembly GCF_029448725.1 of Salvelinus fontinalis. Classification (NCBI taxonomy): domain Eukaryota; kingdom Metazoa; phylum Chordata; class Actinopteri; order Salmoniformes; family Salmonidae; genus Salvelinus; species Salvelinus fontinalis. The sequence continues at coordinate 12,077,874 of NC_074671.1, read as the reverse complement.
CTCTCTCTATTCCCTTATTCCATTAACCAGGCAGGGTTTATTCCTCTTCCTCCCTACCCTCATGTCTCCTCCTTTCATCACTCTCACATATACAGTCAGGCAGGACTACACCGAATCTCTCTCTTTCCCTCTCTCTCTCTCTCTCTCTCTCTCTCTCTCTCTCTCTCTCTCTCTCTCTCTCTCTCTCTCTCTCTCTCTCTCTCTCTCTCTCTCTCTCTCTCTCACTCGCTTTCTATCTTTCCCTTAAATAGCAGGCCCCATGCCTCCCACCAGAGAGAAACAAACAGGTCAAGAGAGAGGGTGAGAGAGAGAGAGAGATTGAGGGAGACAGAGAAAGAGGTGAGACGGGGTATGAGAGTGTTGTTTACTTAAATGAATCAGCGATCTAATGGAGGACTAGACCCATGTAAGAGATAAGTGATACAGTACAAAGCCATTAGCAGCTCACACAGATGCATCACAGGGTGTACCAGGGGCCTATGGAAAAAAACGTGTTTGGTCGTCAGGACAGCAGAACTCCCCACAAGAATAGTAAGCTAGGGACATTTTGTTGGTCCCTACGAGGTCAAATGCTATCTCTAGGGGGTTTAGAGTTTAGAAGTAGTGTTAGAATTAGTGTTAGGATTAGAATTAGGTTAAGGGTTAGGATCTAGGGTGAAGGTTAGAATTAGTGTTAGGGTTAAGGTTAGTTGTACAGGCTGTGTGTGTGTGTGTGTGTGTGTGTGTGTGTGTGTGTGTGTGTGTGTGTGTGTGTGTGTGTGTGTGTGTGTGTGTGTGTGTGTGTGTGTGTGTGTGTGTGTGTGTGTGATTGGAGGGAGTGTGTGAGGGTCTGTTTGTTCGATTAACACAGCCGAGTGGATTTGAGAATATTGAGAAAATAACAATTGTACACACACGCATGCACATCAACGCACACACACACACACACACACACACACACACACACACACACACACACACACACACACACACACACACACACACACACACACACACACACACACACACACACACACACACCACTCTCTCTCTCTCTCGATAAAACAATGAAGACATTTCACCATTTAAGGATCAATGTCATGATGTGTTCAGAAACCATTACCATTTTAGCCATTACCCAGCTGCTCCAAATGGATGCTGAACAGAAAGATGGGATGATTTCCCTTTTAAAGCACTAAAAGTATTTCTGATGTTAATAATATTATTTTATATACTGTTCAAATGAAAGTCAGCCTCTTTTAAAAGGAAAACATTGCACAATCACACATGACAAGACAAAGGGTATGCTATATGACTCCATGTGTCGTCCAATTGAATAAAGGATAGAATACCTTCATTTAACCCCAGAAAACATGTGTGTGGCATTTAGTATAAAATGAAAATGAGATTAAGTACATTTAAATATCACAATGGCGTATTCTATATAGTGAAGATACAACAGTCCATAAAACTAAAGTATGAATATCCCTTATAGACATTCTATATAGTGAAGATACAACAGTCCATACAGCTAAAGGATGAATTTCCCTTATAGACTAGAAAGAAAATAACAGACTGATTGGAATAGATTTGTATTTGTCCATTATTCAACAGAAACATGTCTTTTTGCTGACAGCCCCCAACCCCTTGATGTACACACACTATAGGCAGTGGGAAGCACAGGGTCAGCCGCAAAGCAGACGATACACAATGACTATCATGTCATATAATATTCTTACAAGACAGACAGTATTTCATGTTATATACAATCTTATTACAAGACATACAAAGCTCTGCCTAGCCATGGCTTTACCATCCGTTCATGGAGTGTCCTTGATAGAATATCAGAGATGCTTCTCAACCCTTCTCCATCTTTCTCCATCTTTCTCCATCCTTCTCCATCTTTCTCAATCCTCAACCCTTCTCCATCCTTCTCCATCTTTCTCAATCCTCAACCCTTCTCCATCTTTCCCAATCCTCAAACTTTCTCAATCAGGACTCAATTCTTCTCAATCCTCAAACCTTCTCAATCTTTCTCAAACCTTCTCAAGCCTTCTCCATCCTTCTCAATCCGGACTCTATCCTTCTCAAATTCTTCTCAACCTTCTCCATCCTTCTCAATTCTTCTCCATCCTTCTCAATCCTAAATCTGGACTCAATCGATAACACACACTTTAGACGCTCCGTAAGGAAATGACTAAACAGCAGAGGAAGTCTGCAGGATGATGCATCGCACACACACACATGCATGCACACACACGCACACACTAACACACACACGCGCACACACTTGTTCCTAGGAATTTGACCCTCATCATCAATAGGCAGGATTATCCAGTTCCATTAAAAGAGAGATACACTGAGTCTGAGAAGAAGGGAGGGGAGAGAACTCAGCAAGGCATGGGTATGTGAGACAGAAGAGAGGGGAAGAAAGAAAGAAGTGATACAAGGTGGCTTAGCAGTTCAGACGTCTTTTCCGTATTGTCTTGTCGTGTCCTGTATATATATATATATTTACACCTTTTCTTCACATATCTTTTATTTATTTTATTATCCAAGAACTCAACTACAAAAGCTTTCCTGCAAAAGCTTTCCTGCAACCCGCTTCACCAATTACAATAAGTAATATTTACCTCAATCTGAAAATCCATCGTGGAAGATAGCCAGGGGCTAATTCAGAAGCTAGCCTGATAGCTAACCAGAAGCTACTCCGATAGCTAGCCAGAAGCTAATCTGTAGCTGCCCCGAAATTAGCCGGTTTGCTAGCTAGCGTTGGTGTTTCAGCTGCCCACGTTTTGCGGTCATCAGCTATTCCTTTAGCTCGATAATCTACCGGCACTTTTGTGCAACGCGACTCGGACCGGAGCATTCCGGGACTTTTTTTCTCCCAGTTACCCCGGATTCCAACCGCAGGCTCTGGACACTTGCACCTTGATTTCGCAGCTAGCTAGCTGCATACCGTGTGACTATTGGCTTACGTCGACCCCGGAGCAAACTCAAATCATGCTGGAGCTAGCCAGCTGAGGAGTTCCATCACCATCCGGACCCGTTTCTTTTGTTGCTGCTGCAGATACGGAACCCCACCGGGCCTTCACGACTGACTGCCGACGTTATCTGCCCGAGGGATTTATCCAACCGGCAAATCCGTCCCGACGTTACCTGAACGCTCACCTGAGGCCCGCTAATCGTTAGCTGTCCTATCGGCTGCTATCTGAACAAAACCCCACTACACGGAACCTACCGACGGAAACGCACGAGGTATCTACAAACAGACCTCCACCCTATGCTGCTACCGATAGCCATATACCCGGCCAGCTGTCTGGATCGCCACGACCCCAACCAACCTCTACTCACTGGACCCTTACTGATCACTCGATTAAGCATGCCTCTCCTTAATGTAAATATGCCTTGTCCATTGCTGTTCTGGTTAGTGTTTATTGGCTTATTTCACTGTAGAGATTCTAGCCCTGCTCTCTATACCATATCCAACCTATCAGTTCCACCACCCACATATGCGATGACATCACCTGGTTTCAATGATGTTTCTAGAGACAAGATCTCTCTCATCATCACTCAATACCTAGGTTTACCTCCACTGTATTCACATCCTACCATACCTTTGTCTGTACATTATTCCTTTAAACTATTATATCGCCCCCAGAAACTTCCTTTTACTCTCTGCTCTAGTAGCTCTAGGCGACCAATTCTCATAGCTTTTAGCCGTACCATTATCCTACTTCTCCTCTGTTCCTCTGGTGATGTAGAGGTGAATCCAGGCCCTGCAGTACCTGGCTCCACTCCTATTCCCCAGGCGCTCTCTTTTGATGACTTCTGTAACCGTAATAGCCTTGGCTTCATGCATGTTAACATTAGAAGCCTCCTCCCTAAGTTTGTTTTGTTCACTGCTTTAGCACACTCTACCAACCCGGATGTTTTAGCCGTGTCTGAATCCTGGCTTAGAAAGACCACCAAAAATTCAGACATTTTTATCCCCAATTACAATATTTTCAGACAAGATAGAACGGCCAAAGGGGGCGGTGTTGCAATCTACTGCAAAGACTGCCTGCAGAGTTCTGTTATACTATCCAGGTCTGTTCCCAAACAATTTGAACTTCTACTTTTAAAAATCCACCTCTCTAAAAACAAGTCTCTCACCGTTGCCGCCTGCTATAGACCACCCTCTGCCCCCAGCTGTGCTCTGGACACTATATGTGAACTGATTGCCCCCCATCTATCTTCAGAGCTCGTGCTGCTAGGCGACCTAAATTTGAACATGCTCAACACCCCAGCCACCCTACAATCTAAGCTTGATGCCCTCAATCTCACACAAATTATCAATGAACCTACCAGGTACCACCCCAATTCCGTAAACACGGGTACCCTCATAGATATCATCCTAACAAACTTGCCCTCCAAATACACCTCTGCTGTTTTCAACCAAGATCTCAGCGATCACTGCCTCATTGCCTGCATCCGTAATGGGTCAGCGGTCAAACGACCTCCACTCATCACTGTCAAACGCTCCCTGAAACACTTCAGCGAGCAGGCCTTCCTAATCGACCTGGCCGGGATATCCTGGAAGGATATTGATCTCATCCCGTCAGTAGAGGATGCCTGGTCATTTTTTAAAAATGCCTTCCTCACCATCTTGAATAAGCATGCCCCATTCAAGAAATTTAGAACCAGGAACAGATATAGCCCTTGGTTCTCTCCTGACCTGACTGCCCTTAACCATCAGAAAAACATCCTATGGCGTTCTGCATTAGCATCGAACAGCCCCCGTGATATGCAACTTTTCAGGGAAGCCAGAAACCAATATACACAGGCAGTTAGAACAGCCAAGGCTAGCTTTTTCAAGCAGAAATTTGCTTCCTGCTACACAAATTCAAAAAAGTTCTGGGACACCGTAAAGTCCATGGAGAATAAGAACACCTCCTCCCAGCTTCCAACCGCTCTGAAGATAGGAAACACTGTCACCACCGACAAATCCACTATAATTGAGAATTTCAATAAGCATTTTTCTACGGCTGGCCATGCTTTCCACCTGGCTACCCCTACCCCGGACAACAGCACTGCCCTCCCCTCTGCTACTCGCCCAAGCCTTCCCCATTTCTCTTTCTCCCAAATACAGTCAGCTGATGTTCTTAATGAGCTGCAAAATCTGGACCCTTACAAATCAGCCGGGCTAGATAATCTGGACCCTTTCTTTCTAAAACTATCTGCTGAAATTGTTGCCACCCCTATTACTAGCCTCTTCAACCTCTCTTTCGTGTCGTCTGAGATCCCCAAAGATTGGAAAGCAGCTGCGGTTATCCCCCTCTTCAAAGGGGGGGACACCCTTGACCCTAACTGCTACAGACCTATATCTATCCTACCCTGCCTTTCTAAGGTCTTCGAAAGCCAAGTCAACAAACAGATTACCGACCATTTCGAATCACACCACACCTTCTCCGCTATGCAATCTGGTTTCAGAGCTGGTCATGGGTGCACCTCAGCCACGCTCAAGGTCATAAACGATATCGTAACCGCCATCGATAGGAAACAATACTGTGCAGCCGTATTCATTGACCTGGCCAAGGCTTTTGACTCTGTCAATCACCACATCCTCATTGGCAGACTCGACAGCCTTGGTTTCTCTAATGATTGCCTCGCCTGGTTCACCAACTACTTCTCTGATAGAGTTCAGTGTGTCAAATCGGAGGGTCTGTTGTCCGGGCCTCTGGCAGTCTCTATGGGGGTGCCACAGGGTTCAATTCTTGGACCGACCCTCTTCTCTGTTTACATCAATGATGTCGCTCTTGCTGCTGGTGATTCTCTGATCCACCTCTACGCAGACGACACTATTCTGTATACTTCTGGCCCTTCTTTTGACACTGTGTTAACAACCCTCCAGGCGAGCTTCAATGCCATACAACTCTCCTTCCGTGGCCTCCAACTGCTCTTAAATACAAGTAAAACCAAATGCATGCTCTTCAACCGATCGCTGCCTGCTCCTGCCCGCCTGTCCAACATCACTACTTTGGACGGCTCTGACTTAGAATATGTGGACAACTACAAATACCTAGGTGTCTGGTTAGACTGTAAACTCTCCTTCCAGACCCACATCAAACATCTCCAATCCAAAGTCAAATCTAGAATTGGCTTCCTATTCCGCAACAAAGCATCCTTTACTCATGCTGCCAAACATACCCTTGTAAAACTGACCATCCTACCAATCCTCGACTTCGGTGATGTCATTTACAAAATAGCCTCCAAAACCCTACTCAATAAATTGGATGCAGTCTATCACAGTGCCATCCGTTTTGTCACCAAAGCCCCATATACTACCCACCACTGCGACCTGTACACTCTCGTTGGCTGGCCCTCGCTTCATACTCGTCGCCAAACCCACTGGTTCCAGGTCATCTACAAGACCCTGCTAGGTAAAGTCCCCCCTTATCTCAGCTCGCTGGTCACCATAGCAGCACCTACCTGTAGCACGCGCTCCAGCAGGTATATCTCTCTAGTCACCCCCAAAACCAATTCTTCCTTTGGACGCCTCTCCTTCCAGTTCTCTGCTGCCAATGACTGGAACGAACTACAAAAATCTCTGAAACTGGAAACACCTATCTCCCTCACTAGCTTTAAGCACCAGCTGTCAGAGCAGCTCATAGATTACTGCACCTGTACATAACCCATCTACAATTTAGCCCAAACAACTACCTCTTTACCTACTGTATTTATTTATTAATTTATTTTGCTCCTTTGCACCCCATTATTTCTGTCTCTACTTTGCACTTTCTTCCAATGCAAACCAACCATTCCAGTGTTTTTTTAGTTTTTATTTTACTTGCTGTGTTGTACTCACTTCGCCTCCATGGCCTTTTTATATTTTATTTATTTATACATATATCTGTTTGCCTTCACCTCCCTTATCTCACCTCACTTGCTCACATTGTATATAGACTTATTTTTTTTCACTGTATTATTGACTATATGTTTGTTTTTACTCCATGTGTAACTATGTGTTGTTGTATGTGTCGAACTGCTTTGCTTTATCTTGGCCAGGTCGCAATTGTAAATGAGAACGTGTTCTCAATTTGCCTACCTGGTTAAATAAAGGTTAAATAAAAAAAATAAAAATAAAATAAATAAAAAAGACCGAGGGTCTGAAAGAGGTAAGCGAGAGACAGAGAGAGTGATGGAGAGACAGGAGGGGGTGAGGGAGAGGTGAGTGGAGAGAGAGGTGAAAGAAAGGGTGGAGAGAGAGAGGTGAAAGAAAGAGGTGTGTGTTTGAGAGAGAGGGGTGAGAGAGAGAGAAAGAGAGAGAGAGAGAGAGAGAGAGAGAGAGAGAGAGAGAGGGAGAGAGAGAGAGAGAGAGAGAGAGAGAGAGAGAGAGAGAGAGAGAGAGAGAGAGAGAGAGAGAGAGGTGAAAAGAGGAAGCAGACATTCTTGTCTGAGTGATGGTGTACAGGACCTTGAACAAGGGTTAATGGACTATATCTGTTATTAATACACACACCTGTGCGCACACACACACACGCACACACCAAGCCGTCTGTCCTACTGGAAGAAACAACATGGTAAAGGCCACAGTACTCCCACTAAGACAAATGTTGTTATTACTCCCTGCTTTTGCATTCAATTTGTTTCTTAAGCCGCTTGAATACCTAATTTACCCATTTACAAGGCTAGACGGAGTGAGTTAATCTCCACACTCCTTCCCCTGACTACAGCAGTCCCTTTATCTTCACCCATAGAGCGAGAGGAAATACAGGACGTCTAGAGGACGTAGAAGGAACCTGTAAGTGTGACAGCTAAGAGCGTTGTTTGGGGAAGCTGTCCAGTTCCCTAGTGCTGAAATCCATGGCGCTTGCGTCATAAGCAAACACGACTAATAGCCTACATTTCAGGGGAAATGTAGGCTGTGCCTATACATTCAGCAGAATAGTTTTTTTTAAATGAAAATAAATAACACCATAATCTACAAATGAGAAAATACCGGGCCTATAGAGACCTAGTTTGTAAAAGCTGGTGTGTGTCACGCCCTGATCTGTTTCACCTGTCCTTGTGATTGTCTCCACCCCCTCCAGGTTTTACTTATTTCCCCAGTGTATTTATCCCTATGTTTCTAAGTCAACCAGCATTTTTCCCGTTCTCCTGCTTTTTGCATTCTTCTTTTTCTAGTCCTCCCGGTTTTGACCCTTTGCTGGTTTCTGGACTTTGTACCCGCCTGCCTGACCATTCTGCCTGCCTTGACCTCGAGCCAGTCTGCCACTCTGTACCTCCTGGACTCTGATCTGGTTTTGACCTTTTTGCCTGTCCATGACTATTCTCTTGCCTATTCCCTTTGTATTTATTAAACATCTTGAACTCCAACCATCTGCCTCCTGTGTCTGCATTTGAGTGCCCTGGTTGTCTGTCTCTATTGGCAGGCCAGCCAACTAACAAACAGGGGTAAAATGGGTCACATCAGAATGCAGGCTACTCTGATGGCAGATCAACTGACTACCTACTGACAAGATAGAATGGTGAGGGGTGACTCCAACTGATAGAATGGTGAGGGGTGAGTCCAACTGATAGAATGGTGAGGGGTGACTCCAACTGATAGAATGGTGAGTGGTAACTCCAACTGATAGAATGGTGACTGCTAACTCCAACTGATAGAATGGTGAGGGGTGACTCCAACTGATAGAATGGTGAGGGGTGACTCCAACTGATAGAATGGTGAGTGGTAACTCCAACTGATAGAATGGTGAGGGGTGACTCCAACATATAGAATGGTGAGGGGTGACTCCAACTGATAGAATGGTGAGTGGTAACTCCAACATATAGAATGGTGAGGGGTAACTCCAACATATAGAATGGTGAGGGGTAACTCCAACTGATAGAATGGTGAGTGGTGACTCCAACTGATAGAATGATGAGGGGTGACTCCAACTGATAGACAGGTGATTGGTGACTCCAATGTCTAGAATGGTGAGGGGTGACTCCAACTGATAGAATGATGAGGGGTGACTCCAACTGATAGAATGGTGAGTGGTAACTCCAACATATAGAATGGTGAGGGGTGACTCCAACTGATAGAATGGTGAGGGGTGAGTCCAACTGATAGAATGGTGAGGGGTGACTCCAACTGATAGAATGGTGAGGGGTGACTCCAACTGATAGAATGGTGAGGGGTGACTCCAATGTATAGAATGGTGAGGGGTGACTCCAACTGATAGAATTATGAGGGGTGACTCCAACTGATAGAATGGTGAGGGGTGAGTCCAACTGATAGAATGGTGAGTGGTGACTCCAACTGATAGAATGGTGAGGGGTGACTCCAACTGATAGAATGGTGAGGGGTGAGTCCAACTGATAGAATGGTGAGTGGTGACTCCAACTGATAGAATGGTGAGGGGTGACTCCAACTGATAGAATGGTGAGGGGTGAGTCCAACATATAGAATGGTGAGTGGTAACTCCAACATGTAAAATGGTGAGGGGTGACTTCAACTGATAGAATGGTGAGTGGTGACTCCAACTGATAAAATGGTGAGGGGTGACTCCAACATATAGAATGGTGAGTCTTCCGACTCCTCCTGTCTCAGCCTCCAGTATTTATGCTGCAGTAGTTTATGTGTCAGGGTGCTAGGGTCAGTCTGTTATATCTGGACTCTTATCCGGTGTCCTGTGTGAATTTAAGTATGCTCTCTCTAATTCTCATTCTCTCTTTCTTGCTTTCTCTCTTTCTTTCTCTCTCTCGGAGGACCTGAGCCCTAGGACCATGCCTCAGGACTACCTGGCGTGATGACTCCTTGCTGTCCCCAGTCCACCTGGCCGTGCTGCTACTCCAGTTTCAACTGTTCTGCCTGCGGCTATGGAACCCTGACCTGTTCACCAGACGTGCTACCTGTCCCAGACCTGCTGTTTTCAACTCTTTAGAGACAGCAGGAGCAGTAGAGATACTCTGAATGATTGGCTATGAAAAGCCAACTGACATTTACTCCTGAGGTGCTGACCTTTTGCACCCTCGACAACCACTGTGATTATTATTATTTGACCCTGCTGATCATCTATGAACATTTGAAAATCTTTACCATGTTCTGTTATAATCTCCACCCGGCACAGCCAGAAGAGGACTGGCCACCACTCTTAGCCTGGTTCTTCTCTAGGTTTCTTCCTAGGTTCTGGCCATTCTAGGGAGTTTTTCCAAGCCACCGTGCTTCTACACCTGCATTGCTTGCTGTTTGGGGTTTTAGGCTGGGTTTCTGTACAGCACTTTGTGACATCAGCTGATGTAAGAAGGGCTTTAAAAATACATTTGATTTGATTTGAATGGTGAGTGGTGCCTCCAATGTATAGAATGGTGAGTGGTGACTCCAACGTATAGAATGGTGAGTGGTAACTCCAATGTATAAAATGGTGAGTGGTGACTCCAACGTATAGAATGGTGAGTGGTGACTCCAATGTATAAAATGGTGAGTGGTGACTCCAACGTATAGAATGGTGAGTGGTAACTCCAATGTATAGAATGGTGAGGGGTAACTCCAACGTATAGAATGGTGAGGGGTAACTCCAACGTATAGAATGGTGAGTGGTGACTCCAACGTATAGAATGGTGAGTGGTAACTCCAATGTATAAAATGGTGAGTGGTGACTCCAACGTATAGAATGGTGAGTGGTGACTCCAACGCATAAAATGGTGAGTAGTAACTCCAACGCATAAAATGGTGAGTGGTAACTCCAACGTATAGAATGGTGAGGGGTGACTCCAACGTATAGAATGGTGAGTGGTGACTCCAACGTATAGAATGGTGAGTGGTGACTACAATGTATAGAATGGTGAGGGGTAACTCCAACGTATAGAATGGTGAGTGCTAACTCCAATGTATAAAATGGTGAGTGGTGACTCCAACGTATAGAATGGTGAGTGGTGACTCCAATGTATAAAATGGTGAGTGGTGACTCCAACGTATAGAATGGTGAGTGGTAACTCCAATGTATAGAATGGTGAGGGGTAACTCCAACGTATAGAATGGTGAGGGGTAACTCCAACGTATAGAATGGTGAGTGGTGACTCCAACGTATAGAATGGTGAGTGGTAACTCCAATGTATAAAATGGTGATTGGTGACTCCAACGTATAGAATGGTGAGTGGTGACTCCAACGCATAAAATGGTGAGTAGTAACTCCAACGCATAAAATGGTGAGTGGTAACTCCAACGTATAGAATGTTGAGTGGTGACTCCAACGTATAGAATGGTGAGTGGTGACTCCAACGTATAGAATGGTGAGTGGTGACTCCAATGTATAGAATGGTGAGGGGTAACTCCAACGTATAGAATGGTGAGGGGTAACTCCAACTTATAGAATGGTGAGGGGTGACTCCAACGTATAGAATGGTGAGGGGTGAGTCCAACGTATAGAATGGTGAGTGGTGACTCCAACGCATAAAATGGTGAGTAGTAACTCCAACGCATAAAATGGTGAGTGGTAACTCCAACGCATAAAATGGTGAGTGGTAACTCCTACTGATAGAATGGTGAGGGGTGACTTCAACTGATAGAATGGTGAGGGGTGACCCCAACGTATAGAATGGTGAGGGGTGACTCCAACTGATAGAATGGTGAGGGGTGACTCCAATGTATAGAATGGTGAGTGGTGACTCCAACGTATAGAATGGTGAGGGGTAACTCCAACGTATAGAATGGTGAGTGGTGACTCCAATGTATAGAATGGTGAGTGGTGACTCCAACGTATAGAATGGTGAGGGGTACCTCCAACGTATAGAATGGTGAGGGGTGACTCCAACGTATAGAATGGTGAGGGGTGAGTCCAACGTATAGAATGGTGAGTGGTGACTCCAACTGATAGAATGGTGAGGGTGACTCCAACTGATAGAATGGTGAGGGTGACACCAACTGAAAAGATGGTGAGGGGTGAATCCAACATATAGAATGGTGAGTGGTGACTCCAATGTATAGAATGGTGAGGGGTGACTCCAACTGATAGAATGGTGAGGGGTGACTCCAATGTATAGAATGGTGAGTGGTGACTCCAACGTATAGAATGGTGAGGGGTAACTCCAACGTATAGAATGGTGAGGGGTGACTCCAACGTATAGAATGGTGAGGGGTGACTCCAACGTATAGAATGGTGAGGGGTACCTCCAACGTATAGAATGGTGAGGGGTGACTCAAACGTATAGAATGGTGAGGGGTGAGTCCAACGTATAGAATGGTGAGTGGTGACTCCAACTGATAGAATGGTGAGGGTGACTCCAACTGATAGAATAGTGAGGGTGACTCCAACTGATAGAATGGTGAGGGTGACTCCAACGTATAGAATGGTGAGGGGTGACTCCAACATATAGAATGGTGAGTGGTGACTCCAATGTATAGAATGGTGAGTGGTGACTCCAATGTATAGAATGGTGAGTGGTGACTCCAACTGATAGAATGGTGAGGGTGACTCCAACTGATAGACAGGTGAGTGGTGACTCCAACTGATAGACAGGTGAGTGGTGACTCCAACGTATAAAATGGTGAGGGGTGAGTCCAACATACAGAATGGTGAGTGGTGACTCCAACTGATAGACAGGTGAGTGGTGACTCCAACGTATAAAATGGTGAGGGGTGACTCCAACGTATAGAATGGTGAGGGGTGAGTCCAACATACAGAATGGGGAATGGTGACTCCAACTGATAGACAGGTGAGTGGTGACTCCAATGTATAAAATGGTGAGGGGTAACTCCAATGTATAGAATGGTGAGTGGTGTCTCCAATGTATAAAATGGTGAGGGGTAACTCCAATGTATAGAATGGTGAGGGGTAACTCCATTGTATAAAATGGTGAGGGGTAACTCCAATGTATAGAATGGTGAGGGGTAACTCCAACGTATAGAATGGTGAGGGCTAACTCCAACATATAGAATGGTGATGGGTGAGTCCAACATATAGAATGGTGAGGGGTAACTCCAACGTATAGAATGGTGAGGGGTAACTCCAACGTATAGAATGGTGAGGGGTAACTCCAACGTATAGAATGGTGAGGGGTAACTCCAACGTATAGAATGGTGAGGGGTAACTCCAACGTATAGAATGGTGAGGGGTGAGTCCAACATATAGAATGGTGAGTGGTGAGTCCAACATATAGAATGGCGAGGGGTAACTCCAACGTATAGAATGGTGAGGGGTAACTCCAACGTATAGAATGGTGAGGGGTGAGTCCAACATATAGAATGGTGAGGGGTAACTCCAACGTATAGAATGTTGAGGGGTAACTCCAACGTATAGAATGGTGAGGGGTAACTCCAACGTATAGAATGGTGAGGGGTAACTCCAACGTATAGTATGGTGAGGGGTAACTCCAACGTATAGAATGGTGAGGGGTAACTCCAACGTATAGAATGGTGAGGGGTAACTCCAATGTATAGAATGGTGAGGGGTAACTCCAACGTATAGAATGGTGAGGGGTGACTCCAACGTATAGAATGGTGAGGGGTAACTCCAACATATAGAATGGTGAGGGGTAACTCCAACATATAGAATGGTGAGGGGTGACTCCAACGTATAGAATGTTGAGGGGTGACTCCAACATATAGAATGGTGAGGGGTAACTCCAACATATAGAATGGTGAGGGGTAACTCCAACATATAAAATGGTGAGGGGTGACTCCAACGTATAGAATTGTGAGGGGTGAGTCCAACATATAGAATGGTGAGGGGTAACTCCAACATATAGAATGGTGAGGGGTAACTCCAACGTATAGAATGGTGAGGGGTAACTCCAACATATAGAATGGTGAGGGGTAACTCCAATGTATAGAATGGTGAGGGGTGAGTCCAACGTATAGAATGGTGAGGGGGTGAGTCCAACGTATAGAATGGTGGGGGGTAACTCCCAACATATAGAATGGTGAGGGGTAACTCCAATGTATAGAATGGTGAGGGGTGAGTCCAACGTATAGAATGGCGAGGGGTGAGTCCAACGTATAGAATGGTGAGGGGTAACTCCAATGTATAGAATGGTGAGGGGTGAGTCCAACGTATAGAATGGTGAGGGGTGAGTCCAACGTATAGAATGGTGAGGGGTGAGTCCAACGTATAGAATGGTGAGGGGTGAGTCCAACGTATAGAATGGTGGGGGGTAACTCCCAACATATAGAATGGTGAGGGGTAACTCCAATGTATAGAATGGTGAGGGGTGAGTCCAACGTATAGAATGGTGAGGGGTGAGTCCAACGTATAGAATGGTGAGGGGTAACTCCAATGTATAGAATGGTGAGGGGTGAGTCCAACGTATAGAATGGTGAGGGGTGAGCCCAACGTATAGAATGGTGAGGGGTGAGTCCAACGTATAGAATGGTGAGGGGTGAGTCCAACGTATAGAATGGTGAGGGGTAACTCCAATGTATAGAGTGGTGAGGGGTGAGTCCAACGTATAGAATGGTGAGGGGTGAGTCCAACGTATAGAATGGTGAGGGGTGAGTCCAACGTATAGAATGGTGAGGGGTGAGTCCAACGTATAGAATGGTGTGGGGTGAGTCCACATCTGAACATCAAGTTCCTTTTTTTCTCTCTTTTTAGGGAAATATAATATATAGTAGCAGTTTAATATAATGTAGCAGTTTAATATAATGTAACAGTTTAATATAATGTAACAGTTTAATATAATGTAGGTTATGGAATAACATTTTAAGTAATTTATTACTTGTTGATGATTTCAAATAATAGTGAATGATAGGATGTCAGTGGTCACGTTTCTCCCTCGGACTGTCATTCTATAAGCTATTAAACCTCATCCCCCTCTCCTGCATGACAAACGCTCTCCATCCCTTCCTCCCTCCATCGTTTGTCCATTCCATCCTTCCCTCTGTCTCCTTGAACCTTTTCCAGTCAATGTGTTCTGACTGGTGCTCATTAGGGCTGGGATGATATCGGGATACACGTTAGTATCATGGCAAGAAAACAAAACACAAAGCTGATGTAACTTCTTTAGGAAAACATCCCCAATGTTGGAAACAAACCTTGTCATATTGTCATCCAGAATCACATGTATTTATTTTCCAAGCTATAGCACACAACATTTCACATACAGCAGGTTTTTAAAGGACCAAAGTCTCTGCTCTTTTTCATGTTACATTTCTTTGCCATCCCAAAAATATCGCAATACTAGTTTCGTCCCGGCCATAGTGCTAATAGGTACACATTAACTAGAATAACTTTAGACCCTGCTCCCTATCTCTCTCTGTTGCTCTCTCCCTCTCCCTCTCTCTCACACACACACACACACACACACACACACACACACACACACACACACACACACACACACACACACACACACACACACACACACACACACACACACACACACACACACACACACACACACACACACACACACACACACACACACACACGTGTATGCCGTGGTAGTTGGACATTGTTAAAATAATTATCCTGCATGGCTTGTCACTCTGCATTTACCCAACCAGGGATTGGCTGGTTCCCTTGACAAAGCATAGATTGCATCATCTTGGTATGCATGTCCCTATATGAAACACTGAACAGGGATATCCCACATTGAATCTCTATTAATGAGTGTTATTATGGAAAAACAACGTTTCAACATTACATTCAGATGAATATGGAGTTATATTCTACTCTTGTAGTACAAGGGACAGAGACTACTGTAAGGGTTGTATGAAAGCTAGTCCCAGAGTCAGTTTAAGGTTCTATCCTAGTCTTGTATTGTACAAGGGCCAGAGGGTTGTATGAAAGCTAGCCCCATGCAGAGTCTGGATGGTCTGTGGATCTGATCCTGTTATCTGCTCCAACACCTAATCCCTGGAGAGAATCACACACACACGCAAGCACACACGCACACACACACACACACACACACAGTTTTTTCCTAGAGAGAATCCTGGTAGAATGGAGTTTTTATCAAACACTAGTAATCAGGTAGAGAGGAAAATGAAGGCAGAAAATAGAAAAGGGTGAGGGGGAAGGGAGGGGGGGTAGGGAGGGGGGTAGGGAGGGGGCAGGGGAGAGGGGGGGGGGCAGGGGAGGGGGCAGGGGAGGGGAGGGGAAGATAGAATGAGGGAGAGCAAAAATGAAAGAGGGGAGCTATAGAATGGAGAGAGAGCGTGGGAGATAGAGGGAATGGGGATGGAGAGAGAGCGTGGGAGATAGAGGGAATGGGGATGGAGAGAGAGAGAAAAGGAAAGGTGGATCAGTGGTGAGTGGGAGAGAGATAGAATGAAGGAGAGAGAAGAGTAAGGGAGAGGTAGAGAGAAAAAAAGGAGAGGATAGAAGGGAGGAAGAAGAATCACAGAGAGAAAGAGAAAGAAAATAATGAAAAATAACATCTGCGTAGTAAGCAGTAACTTACTTATTATTACTGTTATTGTTATTACTGTTATTTTTATAACTATTATTATTGTTGTTTATCATTCCAAGTAGTAGTGATATGGGTGGTAATGATATTGATAGCAGTTTAATGATGGTGGTGGTGGTAGTAGTGGTAATGATGATAGTAGTTGTAGTACTGATGTAATGGTGAAGATGACCGTTATTTAAGTTAGTTATAGTTTAATTTTCCATTTATATTTTTATATTTATTACATTACATTCTACTATTGACTGTTACCATTTTATTGTTATTATTTTCGTATTATTATTTACTGACATTTTATATTATTATTTGTTATTGTTTATAATTTTATTACAATGTATATTGTATACATTGTTGCTTTGGCAATATTGACACAATGTTTTTCATGCAAATAAAGCAGCTTGAATTTGAATTTGAAAGGGACAGAGTAATTTCCAAAGAGTGAGAGAGTGAGAGAGTGAGAGAGTGAGTGAGTGAGTGAGTGAGTGAGTGAGTGAGTGAGTGAGTGAGTGAGTGAGTGAGTGAGTGATTGAGTGAGTGAGTGAGTGAGTGAGAAAAAGAAAAAGAGAGAGAGAAAGAGAGAGATTGGAAAGAATTAACAAAAAAACAGAGCAAACTAGAATGCTATTTGGCCCTAAACAGAGAGTACACAGTGGCAGAATACCTGACCACTGTGACTGACTCAAAATTATGGAAAGATTTGACTATGTACAGACTCAGTGAGCATAGCCTTGCTATTGAGAAAGGCCAAAGTAGGTAGACCTGGCTCTCAAGAGAAGACAGGCTATGTGCACACTGCAACACAAAATGAGGTGGAATCTGAGTTGCACTTCCTAACCTCCTGCCAAAAATATGACCATATTAGAGACACATATTTCCCTCAGATTACATAGATCCATAAAGAATTCGAAAACAAACCCAATCTTGATAAACTCCTATATCTATTGGGTGAAATACCACAGTGTGTCACGTTCCTGACCTATTTCTGTTAGTTTGTTGTATGTGTTAGTTGGTCAGGACGTGAGTTTGGGTGGGCATTCTATGTTTTCTGTTTATATGTTGGTTTATGGGTTGCCTGGTATGGCTCTTAATTAGAGGCAGGTGTTTGGCGTTCCTCTAATTAAGAGTCATATTTAGGTGGGTTGTCTCACAGTGTTCGTTGTGGGTGCTTGTCTCCTGTGTCTGTGTTTGTCGCACCATACGGGACTGTTCGGTTTTTGTTTGTTCATCGTCATTTATGTGTAGGCTATTTTCCCTGTTCGTGCGTTCTCGTGTTTTTATGTAAGTTCGTTGTCTAGGTCTGTCTACACCGTTTGTTGTTTTTGTTAGTTTAGTCAAGTTCGTGTTTTCTTTAATAAATTATGTGTTCAAACTCCGCTGCGCCTTGGTTCCCTCAATACTCCTCCTTTTCGGTTGAAGAGGAGGAGGACCACCGTTACAGAACCACCCACCAAATCTCCAGAACCAAGCAGCGGTGTAAACGGAGTAAGGGACAGAAAAAGAAGGAGGAATGGACTTGGGACAATGTATTGGACGGGAAAGGTTGCTACACATGGGAGGAGATCCTGGCTGGTAGGGATCGCCTCCCATGGGAACAGCTGGAGGCACTGAGGAGAGCAGAGGCAACCGGAGATGGGAACCGGAGTTATGAGGGGACGCGTCTAGCACGGAAGCCCGAAAAGCCCGTGAGTACCACTCAAAAATGTATTGGGGGGGCTAAGAGGTAGTGGGCCGAGGGCAGGTAGTAGACCTGCGCCCACTTCCCAGGCTTACCGTGGAGAGCGGGAGTACGGGCAGGTGCCGTGTTACGCAGTAGAGCGCACGGTGTCTCCTGTACGAGTGCATAGCCCAGTGCGGGTTATTCCACCTCCCCGCACTGGTAGGGCTAGATTGGGCATTGAGCCAGGTGTCATGAGGCCGGCTCAACGCGTCTGGTCTCCAGTGCGTCTCCTCGGGCCGGCTTACATGGCACCAGCCTTACGCTTGGTGTCCCCGGTTCGCCTACATAGCCCGGTGCGGGTTATTCCACCTCCCCGCACTGATTGGGCGACGGGGAGCATTCAACCAGGTAAGGTTGGGCAGGCTCGGTGCTCAAGGGAGCCAATACGCCTGCACGGTCCGGTATTTCCGGCACTACCTCCCCGCCCCAGCCCAGTACCACCAGTGCCTACACCACGCACCAGGCTTCCAGTGCGTTTCCAGAGCCCTGCTCCTCCTCCACGCACTCTCTCTATGGTGCGTGTCTCCAGCCCAGTGCCTCCAGTTCCGGCACCGCGCACTAAGCCACCTGTGCGTCTCCTAAGTCCTGTGCACACTGTTGTTTCTCCCCGCACTCATCCTGAGGTGCGTGCCCTCAGTCCGGTACCACGCACCAGGCATATAGTGCGCTTCGAGAGGTCAGTGTGCCCTGTCCCTGCTCCCCGCACTAGGCTTGAAGTGCGTGTCCTCAGTCAGGTGCCTCCAGTTCCGGCACCACGCACCAAGCCTACAGTGCATCTCAGCCGGCCAGAGTCTGCCGTCTGCCCAACGGCGCATGAACTGCCTGTCTGCCATGAGCCTGCAAAGCTGCCCGTCTGCCATGAGCCTACAGAGCCTTCCGCCAGACAGGAGCAGCCAGAGCCTTCCGCCAGACAGGAGCAGTCTGAGCCA
Organism: Salvelinus fontinalis; assembly: GCF_029448725.1. Taxonomy (NCBI): domain Eukaryota; kingdom Metazoa; phylum Chordata; class Actinopteri; order Salmoniformes; family Salmonidae; genus Salvelinus; species Salvelinus fontinalis. The sequence goes on along the minus strand of NC_074671.1, from coordinate 12,058,878 downwards.
TCCGTCTCCGCAGCGCCGTCTGAGCCATCCGTCTCCCCAGCGCCGTCTGAGCCATCCGTCTCCCCAGCGCCGTCTGAGCCATCCGTCTGTCCCGAGCCATTAGAGCCGCCCGTCTGTCCCGAGCCGTCAGAGCCGATAGTCAGTCAGGAGCCGCTAGAGCCAGTCGTCAGTCAGGATCTGCCAGAGCCGCCAACCAGACAGGATCTGCCAGAGCCGTCAACCAGACAGGATCTGCCAGAGCCGCCAACCAGACAGGATCTGCCAGAGCCGCCAACCAGACAGGATCTGCCAGAGCCGTCAGTGAGCCATGAGCGTCCAGAGCCGTCAGCCAGCCATGAGCGTCCAGAGCCGTCAGCCAGCCATGAGCGTCCAGAGCCGTCAGCCAGCCATGAGCGTCCAGAGCCGTCAGCCAGTCATGAGCTGTCCCTTAGCCCAGAGCGGCTATTTATTCAGAACTGCCCCTCAGTCCAGAGCTGTCTCTCTGTCCGGAGCTGTCTCTCAGTCCGGAGTTGCCCCTCTATCCTGAGTTGCCCCTCTATCCTGAGTTGCCCCTCTATCCTGAGTTGCCCCTCTATCCTGAGTTGCCCCTCTATCCTGAGTTGCCCCTCTATCCTGAGTTACCTCTCTATCCTGAGTTACCTCTCTATCCTGAGTTACCTTACTATCCTGAGCTATCCCTCTGTCCTGAGCTATCCCTCTGTCCTGAGCTATCCCTCTGTCCCGGTGCTGCCCCTGGTGTCGATGTTACCAAAAGGATTTAGTGGGGGTAAGATGAGGGTGGTCATTAATAGGGGGAAATGGAAGCTGGGATTGACTATGGTGGGGTGGGGACCTCGCCCGGAGCCTGAGCCACCACCGTGGTCAGATGCCCACCCAGACCCTCCCCTAGACTTTGTGCTGGTGCGCCCGGAGTTCGCACCTTATGGGGGGGTTATGTCACGTTCCTGACCTATTTCTGTTAGTTTGTTGTATGTGTTAGTTGGTCAGGACGTGAGTTTGGGTGGGCATTCTATGTTTTCTGTTTCTATGTTGGTTTATGGGTTGCCTGGTATGGCTCTTAATTAGAGGCAGGTGTTTGGCGTTCCTCTAATTAAGAGTCATATTTAGGTAGGTTGTCTCACAGTGTTCGTTGTGGGTGGTTGTCTCCTGTGTCTGTGTTTGTCGCACCATACGGGACTGTTCGGTTTTTGTTTGTTCATCGTCATTTATGTGTAAGCTATTTTCCCTGTTCGTGCGTTCTCGTGTTTTTATGTAAGTTCGTCGTCTAGGTCTGTCTACACCGTTTGTTGTTTTTGTTAGTTTAGTCAAGTTCGTGTTTTCTTTAATAAATTATGTGTTCAAACTCCGCTGCGCCTTGGTTCCCTCAATACTCCTCCATTTCGGTTGAAGAGGAGGAGGACCACCGTTACACAGTGTGCCATCACTGCAGCAAGATTTGTGACCTGTTGCCACAAGTAAAGGGCAACCAGTGAAGAACAAACACCATTGTAAATAAATTACTTATTTTCCCTTTTGTACTTTAACTATTAGCACATCGTAACAACACTATATATTCATAATATGATATTTGAAATGTCTCTATTATTTTGGAACTTCTGTGAGTGTTATGTTTACTGTTCATTTTTATTGTTTATTTCACTTTTGTATATTATCTACTTCACTTGCTTTGGCAATGTTAAAACTTCCTATGGCTGCAATTCCGGTAACGGGATCGATATGACAACAGCCAGTGAAAGTGCAGGGCGCCAAATTCAAACAACAGAAATCTCATCATTAAAATTCCTCAAACATACATACATGTGTCTTACATCATTTTAAAGGTAATCTTGTTGTTAATCCCACCAAAGTCTTCGATTTAAATTAGGCTTTTCAGCGAAAGTACCACAAACGATTATGTTAGGTCACCACCAACTCACAGAATAATTCTGCCATTTTTCCAGACAGAGAGAGGAGTCACAAAAAGCACAAATAGAGATAAAATGAATCACTAACCTTTGATGATCTTCATCAGATGACACTCATAGGACTTCATGTTACACAATACATGTATGTTTTGTTTGATAAAGTTCATATTTATATAAAAAAATCTGAGTTTACATTTGCGTGTTATGTTCACTAGTTCCAAAAACATCCAGTGATTTTACATAGCCACATCAATTCAACAGAAATACTCATCATAAATGTAGATGAGAATACAAGTTATACACATGGTATTATAGATATACCTCTCCTTAATGCAACCGCTGTCAGATTTCAAAAACACTTTACGGAAAAAGCAAAACATACAATAATCTGAGACGGCGCTCAGAACAATAGTCAAATTAGCCGCCATGTTGGAGTCAACAGAAACCAGAAATTACATAATAAATATTCCCTTACCTTTGATGATCTTCATCAGAATGCACTCCCGGGAATCCCAGGTCCACAATAAATGCTTGATTTGTTCGATAATGTCCGTTATTTATGTCCAATTAGCTACTTTTGTTTGCGCGTTTGGTAAACAATTCCAAAGTCACGAAGCGCGTTCCCTAAAAGCTGACTAAATGTCCAAAAGTTCAGTAACAGTCAGTAGAAACATGTCAAACGATGTATTGAATCATGCTTTAGAATGTTGTTAACATAAATCTTGAATAACGTTCCAACCGGAGAATTACATTGACTTCAGATGGAACAGAGCTCCCTCTTATGTGAACGCGCATGGTCAAAGAATGGTCAGGTCATGGCAGACCTGACTAATTCCCCTCTCATTCGGCCCCCCTTCACAGTAGAGGCATCAGACAAGGTTCTACAGACTGTTGACATCTAGTGGAAGCCGTAAGAAGTGCAAACTGATTCATATCTCGCTGTGATTTCAATGGGATCTTGGTTGAAAATCGACCAGCATCAGAATTTCCACTTCCTGTTTGGATTTTTCTCAGGTTTTTGTCTGCCATATGAGTTCTGTTATACTCACAGACATAATTCAAACAGTTTTAGAAACTTCAGAGGGTTTTCTATCCAATACTACTAATAATATGCATATATTAGCAACTATGACTGAGGAGCAGGCCGTTTACTCTGGGCACCTCTGTGCCCCTTTCATCCAAGCTACTCAATACTGCCCCTTCAGCCACAAGAAGTTAACATATGTTTCCCATGCCAATAAAGCCACTTGAATTGAACGGAATTGAGAGAGAGAGAGAGAGAGAGAGAGAGAGAGAGAGAGAGAGAGAGAGAGAGAGAGAGAGAGAGAGAGGGAAATGGCAGTGCAATGAACTAACAGCTAACAGTCTGGTTTCCCTGTTCTTGAGTATGATTAATCTCCCGACCACACACACGCACAAACACACAGCTGCATAGATGCAGTAATAATGAGGTATTATAAATAAAACCCAGGAGGGCCGTTAACTGTAACAGCTTGCAGGACCAACATTACTATTTAAAATGCTTACAGTAGTGATCAGATTTGGTAATGTCCTGATCCATAGGGTTGACTAAAACCTCTACGGTTTTATAACAGGGTTACTACTCCTGGAGAGAGCTATACATGGGTGTGCTATGGTCCTGTGGATCATATAGAATCGGGTATGTTACTTAGAGCAGGGCGGCTGGAACCAACCGACATAACTCTAAACAAGCTACAGACAGACATAGACTACATCTCCAAAATAATCTAGTCGGTCTGCAATGATAAACACAAAGCTTTAGCTAGATAGGTTACACCGCATGCACGTTGACAACATCAACAAAAAAAATGTAAGTGGCAACCAATCAAAGCATTAAGTTCCACCACCACTAGCATGTTTTGCTCATAGGCTACCTTTTCCGGGTAGGCGAGTATCCCTTAACGGAGCCTTGACAACAACACCAGACCCGTTATAATAACATATAAGACAATGTACCTTCGGGGAATATGAGGGAAATTGTATGGAGCATCCTAGCTGCTGCGTCGCATAAATATATGTACCCACTAAACACGTACGACAAAATACAGTCAGTTGACAATGAACACATCTACAAAATAGCCAAAATGTTCATAATGGCAACAAACATTATTTCCGTGCGTCAGCGGTCGGTTCTCATGGCCTGTCTTCCACAGTTCCCTGCCCCGAGATGCCCCGCGAGTCACCACCAGCTCAAATGACGATGAAACAAACCGGTAACTTACGTGCTGAAGGGAGAGCACCGTGCAAGCTGCTGAAACTGTTAAAAATCCACAGCATTGACGTTAACGGGAATGTTAAAACCAGCCCGGGACTTCGCCGGTGCATCTTAGCGTTGATAAAAGACTGAAAACGGAATAAATTAAAGTGTCTGAGAAATATATCCGTTCAGTGCGAGACACAGCTTTCCGGCCGCTCGAGAGCTACAGACTGGCGATGAGAAGACTATGCGCGCGAATATCTCTATCTCTTCTTCCCACCCACCCACCCTCCCTCCCTCCCCCTCTCTCTCTGTGTCTCTCTCTGTGTCTCTCTCTGTCTCTCTCTCTCTCTCTCTCTCTCTCTCTCTCTCTCTCTCTCTCTCTCTCTCTCTCTCTCTCTCTCTCTCTCTCTCTCTGTCTCTTTCTCTGTCTGTCTGTCTATCTCCCCCTCTCTCTCTGTCTCTCTCTCTCTCCCTACCCCTCTCTCTCTCTCTCTCTCCCTCCCTCTCTCTCTGACTGTTTGTCTCTCTGTCTCTCTATCTCTCCCTCTCTCTCTCTCTCTCTCTCTCTCTCCCTCCCTCTCTCTCTGACTGTTTGTCTCTCTGTCTCTCCATCTCTCCCTCTCTCACACACACTCAATATTATAGACTACCGACGAACCATAGCTACTTGTGCCCGCGGTTCCCAACTTTAACGACGTCACCAACAGCAGCACTAGGTGATAGTAAGAGACGGTTCATTACAATATCAATACATTTTTATGGTAGGCAGTACTCAGTGCAGTGTGGACTAGTGTAACTGATGGCTTCTCTGAAAGCAGCTTGGTTTCGTTCAGAGGTCGCTACCCAGTGCTGAATGCTACTGAAGTTGCTCTCAATTCAAAGGGCTTTATTGGCCTGGGAAACATATGTTTACATTGCCAAAGCAAGTGAAATGGATAATCAACTAAAGTGAAATAAACAATAAAAAATGAACAGTAAACATTAAACATTACATTATGTCTATATACCGTGTTGTAACGATGTGCAAATAGTTAAACTACAAAAGGGAAAATAAATAAATATAGGTTGTATTTACAGTGGTGTTTGTTCTTCACTGGTTGCCCTTTTCTTGTGGCAACAGGTCACAAATCTTGCTGCTGTGATGTCACACTGTGGTATTTCACCCAGTAGATATGGCAGTTTATCAAAATTTGATTTGTTTTCAAATTCTCTCTCTCTAACACTCTTTCACCTTCCACCTCTTCATGCAGACCATATACCACGGGTATGACAAAACAGTTATTTTTACTGCTCTAATTTCATTGGTAAACAGTTTATAATGGCAATAAGACACCTCGGGGGTTTGTGATATATGAACAATATACCACGGCTAAGAGCTGTGTCCAGGCACTCCGCGTTGCGTTGTGCATAAGAATAGCCCTTAGCCGTGGTATATTGGCCATATAACACACCCCGAGGTGCCTTATTGCTTAATTATAGCCTACACATTGCAGATAGGCCTATCAGGCTAGCCCTGTGGTTCCCAAACTGTGGGGTGTTTGAGGGGTCGGCAGGGGATAACTTTTTAAAGGAATTCAGTCCAACTTACTCTTGAAAGTTGTAGTAGTAGAATGCATAAAGTACAGTTTCTAAATTGGGTAGTGCATCATCAGTTTTCCTGTTGTCATGTCAGTCGTTGCAGACGTTAGAGAGATATTTATAACAGATCAACTAGCCCGTGTCAGCTAACGTTGTTGTAACGGGCTTCCTCCTTCTCCTCATCCGAAGAGGAGTAGCAGGGATTTGACCAAAATGCAGCGGGTTGTGAATACATAATGATTTAATAAACAAAAACAGAAGAACACGACGAACACTTGAATAATTACAAAACAAATAAATGAATGTAGACAGACCTGGACACGGACTTACATACAACGTGAAGAATGCATGAACCAGGAAAACAGACTACATAAAACGAACTAACTAACAAAAACCGGAACAGTCCCGTGTGGCATAACATACAGACACTGACACAGGAGACAATCACCCACAAACAAACAGTGAGAACAACCTACCTTAATATGACTCTCAATTAGAGGAAAACGCAAAACACCTGCCTCTAATTAAGAGTCATACCAGGCAACCCAAAACCAACATAGAAACAGAAAACATAGACTGCCCACCCAAAACTCACGCCCTGACCAATAAACACAACCAAACAACAGAAAACAGGTCAGGAACGTGACAGTTGTTTAGCTAGGTTTTTGAGACCATAGATTTTGTTGTAATGTTTGAGTCTGTCACGCCCTGATTTTAGTTATATTTGGTTTCTTTATTATTTGGTTAGGTCAGGGTGTGACAAGGGTGGTTTGTTTAGTTTTTGTATTGTCTATGGGTTTTTGTCTTGTCTAGGGTTTTTGTTATCTATGGGGATTTTGTATTGTCTAGGGGTATGTAGGTTGATGGTGGCCTGGATGGTTCCCAATCAGAGGCAGTTGTTTAACGTTGTCTCCGATTGGGGAGCCTATTTAGGTTGCCATTTTCCAAGTTGGTTTTGTGGGTTATTGTCCTTGTTTAGTTGCCTGTGAGCACTACGTTGGCTTCACGGTTCGTTTTGTTGTTTTGTTAAAGTGTTCTTTGTTTAATAAATAGAAGAATGGATTCTAATCACGCTGCGCCTTGGTCCACTCCTTTAAACGGCCGTGACAGAGTCACTCAAATTATCTTGAAAACTGCAACATGTTCTCTGCACCCCATGACAAAATGTGTAGAATAGCAGGAAATGAGCTTTAAAAATTCCAAAATAGTCTCCATCTCATAGCAAAATGTATAGAATTGCAGGAAATAAGCTTTAAACCTGCAAAATGTTCCCCAATGCTGGAAGGGGGTGGCCTGAGTGAAAATGTTCTGGAACTCCTTGGCTGGAGTACTCCACACATTTAAAAAGGGGGGACATTTGTGGATGGGCTTGATGGTGCTTAGATGAATGATGATAGGAAGGGCAATGGATTCTGGATGTAGAGAATGGACAGCACTCCAAAAGACACATTTTATGCAGCAGTCAAAAAGTGTGGGATAGAGAAGAGGTAGGCTGATCACTTAGTCGCATGTGAATTCCACGACATGATCTGGTATGGAGATATTAAAGTAAACTCAGTAGCCTATCAACACTGAACAATATTTTTACGTTTTTTCATTCATTCAAGCTGCTGTGAAGAACCTACAGTGGCAAGAAAAAGTATGTGAACCCTTTGGAAATAGCTTGATTTCTGCATAAATTGGTCATACAATTTGATCTGATCTTCATCTAGGTCACAACAATAGACAAACACAGTCTGCTAAACTAATAACACACAAACAATTATACGTTTTCATGTCTTTATTGAACACACTGTGTAAACATTCACAGTGCAGGGTGGAAAAAGTATAACTGGTTGACCCTTTAGGTCTGCTGAGATCTATTTTGTTTGAGGCTCACATGGTTCACATCAGGCAATGCTTCTTGTGAATAGCAAGCTCACATTTTGTGAATGTTTTTTATAGGGCAGGGCAGCTCTAACCAACATCTCCAATCTCGTCTCATTGATTGGACTCCAGGTTAGCTGACTCCTGACTCCAATTAGCTTTTGGAGACGTCATTAGCCTAGGGGTTCACCTACTTTTTCCAACCTACACAGTGAATATTTAAATGATGTATTCAATACAGACAAGAAAAATACATTAATTTGTGTATTATTAGTTTAAGCACACTATGTTTGTCTATTGCTGTGACTTAAATGAAGATTGATTAAATTTGATGGCCAGTTTATGCAGAAATCCAGGTAATTCCAAAGGGTTCATATACTTTTTCTTGCCACTGTAGCTGTAGGCCTATTGGCGTTGAGAGCTCTTAATGGCGCGTCCACATAGAATTTGCTTCCCAAACATAGGCTAGGCCTACAGCTATGGTTGGGTGGTGTTCGTGTTCCCATTTATTGCAGATATAAAATACAAAGGTCCAACCCATTTAATTTACAGTATAACATGTGCAGAGAGGTGCGTTTCCGTAAGCATTTTCCTGGGAGAAGTTAAAAACCGCTCTCCTCTCACCTGTGCTAATTAATACTTCCTGGTCACCTGTGTTGGCCTCCCCTTCCTGTACCATGTGACCCATAACCCCACGTTAGAGTGCCCTTACTAGTGTACAAAACAAGCTAAAACATCCTTAGACAGACAACACATGGGCCGTGTTCCCATGCTCAGATGCTGCACGCATCATCAACTGTGCTGTTGGGCACCAGATTGATGTGGTTAGTTGATACGTAATATCCTTCCAGGCGTTGTAAGATCTGGCATGCGTCAGAGTAATGCGCCCACAGCCTACACAACGCGTTAGAAAGCCAAAATGGCTCCTACACTAGGTTATATTTGCAGCGTTTCTTTCCTAAATGAGTGCAGAATTGATTTATGTTAATTAGTGACCTTCAGTGTCAATCGCTCTGTGGATTATTAGCATATTCTCAAAATAGCACTGTAAGTACTGAAGAATACCAATATCTGCACTGTGTTGTTCGCTAAGATGTCCATATGTCTGCATGGTATTCTGTCACACGTTACATAATAATAATAATAATAATATCTAGTCCAACGTGTGACAGAATACAAACAGGCATATGGATATCTGAGACGTATTATTCTATTATTATTCTATTATATAGACTACCTTCTATCAGAATAGATCATTGTATGTTATAGCATCAGAATATACTATTATATACTGTTATACTGTAAGAATATATTATTATATACTGTCAGAATATTTTATTATATACTGTTATACTGTCAGAATATACTGTTATATACTGTTATACTGTCAGAATATATTATTATATACTGTCAGAATATTATATACTGTTATATGGTCAGAATATACTATCAGCCTACATGCTATACTGTCAGAATATACTGGTATATACTGTTATACTGTCAGAATATACTGTTATATACTTTTATACTTTCAGAATATATTATTATATACTGTCAGAATATTATATACTGTTATATGGTCAGAATATACTATTAGCCTAGGTGCTATACTGTCAGAATATACTGTTATAAACTGTTATACTGTCAGAATATACTATTAGCCTACGTGCTATACTGTCAGAATATACTGGTATATACTGTTATACTGTCAGAATATACTGTTATATACTTTTATACTTTCAGAATATATTATTATATACTGTCAGAAGATTTTATTATATACTGTAATATGGTCAGAATATACTATTAGCCCATGTGTTATACTGTCAGAATATACTGTTATATACTGTTATACTGTCAGAATATATTATTATATACTGTCAGAAGATTTTATTATATACTGTTATATGGTCAGAATATACTATTAGCCTAGGTGCTATACTGTCAGAATATACTGTTATAAACTGTTATACTGTCAGAATATACTATTATATACTGTCAGAATATTTTATTATATACTGTTATATGGTCAGAATATACTATTAGCCTACGTGCTATACTGTCAGAATATACTGGTATATACTGTTATACTGTCAGAATATACTGTTATATACTTTTATACTTTCAGAATATATTATTATATACTGTCAGAATATTTTATTATATACTGTAATATGGTCAGAATATACTATTAGCCCATGTGTTATACTGTCAGAATATACTGTTATATACTGTTATACTGTCAGAATATATTATTATATACTGTCAGAATATTTAATTATATACTGTTATATGGTCAGAATATACTATTAGCCCACGTGTTACACTGTCAGAATATACTGTGTAGTCCTAGCTGTTTGTGTCGATTGACTGAAATACGCTAAAGGAAAATAGGGTTGAGCTCACATCTGTAGAGGAAAACATTGTGGTACAGCCTACAATGTCCTGGGCTTCAAATAGGCGACTGACTCTAATCAGCTCCCATTAGTAAAAAAATAAATAATATTTAGTGTTTTAGATCAGTATGTAGTGAAATCCAGGGCTTGAACCAGTGACCTTGTGATTACAGGGAATGCACATGATCTCCTGGGCCATAAATACCCAGACCTCTTATACAGCAATGCTACATCTGCTTTGGTTACCAATGCTGCACATGGAATGAAAGAGAGTCTGTAGAATTCAGTACTGGCCCACTTCACCCATTGGCTGTCATGTTGCTACCTTGCAAAGTTCTGTTAATAGGCTATTCATTCCATGACAACACCTACTTCTGATTGGATGATTTAGCAGTTCTCACTCCTGTAGTTCCGATCCTCAAGCCGTCCAATCACATTAACTTTAATATCTATTCATTTACGAGGCTTATATTCTGGATAAGAGATCCAATATTGCCATGGCCTCACACCCATAACGTTCATTCACTCCACAAATTAACTAGAGATCCCATCAAGCACCATCAGAATATTCTCTCTTATCTGATCCCAAGCTCTTTTCAACCTTAATAGAACATTATACCGTGGAGAATTCAAAAGGTCTGTCATACCAAACGCAGGTGAAAGCTACTTTAGCTAGTCAGAGAGAGAGGGAGAGAGAGAGAGAGGAGGAGAGAGAGAAAGAGAGAGAGAGAGAGAGAGAGGAAGAGAGAGAGAGAGGAGGAGGAGAGAGAGAGAGAGAGGAGGAGAGAGAGAGAGAGAGAGAGGAGGAGAGAGAGAGAGAGAGAGGAGGAGGAGAGAGAGAGAGAGGAGGAGGAGAGCATCTCTTTAGAGGAAAAGATAAAGAAAGTTGCTGATGTCTAGGATTTACTGTATGAAAAAATGAAAAAAATATTTCCGTTTTCAAAGACCTGTAGGGTCACAAGATGTTTTCTTTTCCCAGAAAAGAGAGAGTGAAGGGAGATTCTAGGTTTGGGGTCTCATACACAGTGCCCTCAGAAAGTATTCATACCCATTGACTTATTCCATGTTGTTGCCTGAATTAAAAATGGATGAAATCGATTTTTCTTTCTCACACATCTAAACACAATATCCCATGATGACAAAGTAAAAACATGTTTTTAGCCATTTTTACAAAAATACAGAAATATCTAATTTACATAAGTAGTTACACACCTGAGTCAATACCATTGGCGGCGATGACAGCTGCATGTCTTTGTGGGTAAGTCTTAAGAGCTTTGCACACCTGGATTGTACAATATTTGCACTTAAAAAATATATCTGTATTTTTCAACCCTTGTCAAGTTGGTTGTTTACTATTGTGAGACAGCCATTATCCAGTCTTGCCATAGATTTTCAAGTTGATTTATGTCAAAACCGTTACTAGGCCACTCAGGAACAATAAATGTAGTCTTGGTAAGCAACTCCAGTGTATATTTATCCTTGTGTTTTAGGTTATTGTCCTGCTGAAAGGTACATTTGTCTGAACTCCATTGTCCTTGCCGATCCAATCATACCCATAACAGGTGCAGCCACCAGTATGCTTGAAAATATGAAGAGTGTTTTTCAGTGATACGTTGTGTTGGACTTACCCCATACATTTTTATTTGTATTCAGGACATAAAGTTTAAAAAAATGCCACATTTTTAACAGTTTTACTTTAGTGCCTTATTGCAAACAGGATGCATGTTTTGGAATATTTTTATTTTGTACAGACTTCACTTCACTTCACTCTGTCATTTCGGTTAGTATTGTGGAGTAACTACAATGCCCTCAGTTTTCTCCTTTCACAGCCCTTAAACTCTGTAACTGTTTTAAAATCACCATTGGCCTCATGGTGAAATTTCTGAGCAGTTTCCTTCCTCTCCGGCAACTGAGTCAAGAAGGACGCCTGTATCTTTTTAGTAACTGGCTGTAATTAATAACTGTAATGAATAACTTGTGTAATTTATAACTTTACTATGCTCATAGGGATACTCAATGTCTGTTTTTGTTTTTTTACTCATCTACGTGCTCTTCTTTGCAAGGCATTGGAAAACCTTTCTGGTCTTTGTGGTTGAATCTGTGTTTGAAATTCACTGCTCGACTGAGGAACCTTAAAGATAATTGTGGGGTACAGAGATGAAGTAGTCATTCAAAAATCATTTTAAACTCTTAATGCACACAGAGTGAGTCCATGCAACTTATTACGTGATAGTTTTTTTAATTTGACCCCTTTTTCGTGATATCCTGGGGCGGGAGGTAGCCTAGTGGTTAGAGTGTTGGGCCAGTTACTGAAAGGTTGCTGGATCAAATCCCCGAGCTCACAAGGTAATAATCTGTCGTTCTGCCCCTGAACAAGGCAGTTAACCCACTGTTCCCGGTAGGCCGTCATTGTAAATAACAATTTGATCTTAACTGACTTTCCTAGTTAAATAAAGGTTAAATTCAAATAAATATCCAATTGGTAGTGACAGTCTTGTCCCATCACTGCAAATCCCCTACGGACTCGGTGAAGGTCAAGAGCCACGTGTCCTCCGAAACTCGACCCTGCCAAGCCACACTGCTTCTTGACACATTGCTCGCTTAACCTGGAAGCCAGCTGCACCAACGTGTTGGAGGAAACACCATCCAGCTGGCGACAAATGAATGACTACTGGCCCGCCACGAGCGTGATGGGACAAGGGAATCCTGGCCGGCCAAACCTTCCCCTAACCCGGACGACGCTGGGCCAAACCTTCCCCTAACCCGGACGACGCTGGGCCAAACCCTCCCCTAACCCGGACGACGCTGGGCCAAACCTTCCCCTAACCCGGACGACGCTGGGCCAAACCTTCCCCTAACCCGGACGACGCTGGGCCAATTTTGCGGCACCTCTTGGGTCTCCAAGTCACAGACTGCTGTGACACAGCCTGGGATTGAACCCAGGTCTGTAGTGATGCCTTAACCATTGCAATGCAGTACCTTAGACTGATTCAGGACCTGTAGGATCCTTCAATACTGACACCACATTGCCACTCAGGAGGCTTTATGTGACTTGTTAAGCAAATGTTTTCTCCTGGAGTTATTTGGGCTTGCCATAAGAAAGGGGTTGAATACTTATTGACTCAAGACATTTCAGCTTACAATTTTTTATTAATTTGTAAAAATGTCTAAAAACATAATTCTACTTTGACATGGTGGGATATAGTGTGTAGGCCAGTGATACAAAATCTAAATTTAATCAGTTTTAAATTCAGGCTGTAACACAATACAATGTGTTGTTGTGTAACATTTAATGACAGCACTGTGTTATTGACAGCACTGCTTCTTTTAAAACAACACCTTAAGCTAAAGAAAAATATTAGTAACCGTGTTTACAGTACATTCGGTCAGGGAGTAATCTGCTTCTGAAGCGTTTCATGAGCTCAGTTAACTAAATTATTCTAAAGGATGGATAAAGAGGGGAGAAGAGAGAGAGAGAGAAGGAGAGAGTGTGAGGAGAGAGAAAGAGAGAGAGAGAGAGAGGAGAGAGTGTGAGGAGAGAGAAAGAGCGAGAGAGAGAAGGAGAGAGTGTGAGGAGAGAGAAAGAGAGAGAGAGAGAAGGAGAGAGTGTGAGGAGAGAGAAAGAGAGAGAGAGAGAAGGAGAGAGTGTGAGGAGAGAGAAAGAGAGAGAGAGAGAAGGAGAGAGTGTGAGGAGAGAGAAAGAGAGAGAGAGAGAAGGAGAGAGTGTGAGGAGAGAGAAAGAGAGTGTGAGTGTGTGAAAAAAAAAAGGATTCTGTCAAGGATGCTGATAATGTGGTACTCCCCCTCTCTTCCTCCCTACGATTGGTTGACAATGATTCAGATTCTCTAACGCTCCTTGTCTGCCCTCATTAACACCCAAGTACTGCATCAATATAGGTGGAAGCAATAATATGCTAATATTTTTATTTATTTATTTTTTATTTCACCTTTATTTAACCAGGTAGGCCAGTTGAGAACAAGATCTCCTTTACAACTGCAACCTGGCCAAGATAAAGCAAAGCAATGCGACAAAAACAACAACACAGAGTTACACATCGGATAAACAAACGTACAGTCAATAACACAATAGAAAATCTGTATACAGTGTGTGCAAATGAAGTAAGGAGATAAGGCAATAAATAGGCCATAGTGGCAAAGTAATTATAATTAAGAATTAACACTGGAGTGATAGATGTGCAGATGAGGATGTGCAAGTAGAAATACTGGTGTGCAAAAGAGCAGAAAAATACAAAAACAAATATGGGGATGAGGTAGGTAGTTGGTTGCATGGGCTGTTTACAGATGGGCTGTGTACAGCTGCAGCGATCGGTAAGCTGCTCTGACAGCCGATGCTTGAAGTTAGTGAGGGAGATATAAGTCTCCAACTTTAGTGATGTTTGCAATTCGCTCCAGTCATTGGCAGCAGAGAACTGGAAGGAAAGGCGACCAAAGCAGGTGTTGGCTTTGGGGATGACCAGTGAAATATACCTGCTGGAGCACGTGCTACGGGTGGGTGTTGCTATGGTGACCAGTGAGCTGAGATAGGGCGAGCTGAACCTAGCAAAGACTTAAAGATGATCTGGAGCCAGTGGGTTTGGCGACGAATATGTAGCGAGGACCAGCCAACGAGAGCATACAGGTCGCAATATAGCGCCACCTTTATCAGGAAAAAGCAGTAAGAATTGTTATCCCTTTATGTTGCTGATAGTAAAATATCAATGGTACAAAACAGACTTGTTCGCCTTTATAATGCTTCTTTATTGATTAGAGAGGAACATTTATTTTATTATTTATTTATTTCACCTTTATTTAATCAGGTAGGCCAGTTGAGAACAATTTCTCATTTACAACTGCGACCTGGCCAAGATAAAGCAAAGCAGTGCGACACAAACAACAACACAGAGTTACACATGGAGTAAACAAACATACAGTTAATAATACAATAGAAAAATTCTATATACAGTGTGTGCAAATGAGGTAAGATAAGGGAAGTAAGGCAATAAATAGGCCAAAGTAGCAAGATAATTACAATTTAGCAATTAAACACTGGAGTGATAGATGTGCAGAAGATGAGTGTGCAAGTAGAGATACTGGGGTGCAAAGGAGCAAAATAAATAAAATAAATAAAAGTAGGGGGATGAGATAGTTGGATAGGCTATTTACAGATGGGCTATGTACAGGTGCAGTGATCTGTGAGTTGCTCTGACAGCTGGTGCTTAAAGCTAGTGAGGGAGATATGAGTCTCCAGCTTCAGTGGTTTTTGCAGTTCGTTCCATGGGCAGCAGAGAACTGGAAGGAAAGGCGGCCGAACGAGGAATTGGCTTTGGGGGTGACCAGTGAAATATACCTGCTGGAGCGCGTGCTACGGGTGGGTGCTGCTATGGTGACCAGTGAGCAGATATAAGCCGGGGCTTTACCAAGCAAAGACTTATAGATGACCTGGAGCCAGTGGGTTTGGTGACGAATATGTAGCGAGGGCCAGCCAACGAGAGCATACAGGTCGCAGTGGTGGGTAGTATATAGGGCTTTGGAGACAAAACGGATGGCACTGTGATAGACTGCATCCAATTTGCTGAGTAGAGTGTTGGAGGCTATTTTGTAAATGACATCGCCGAAGTCGAGGATCGGCAGGATAGTCAGTTTTACGAGGGTATGTTTGGCAGCATAAGTGAAGGATACTTTGTTGCAAAATAGGAAACCGATTCTAGATTTGATTTTGGATTGGAGATGCTTAATGTGAGTCTGGAAGGAGAGTTTACAGTCTAACCAGACACCTAGGTATTTGTAGTTGTCCACATATTCTAAGTCAGAACCGTCCAGAGTAGTGATGCTGGACGGGCGGGCAGGTGCGGGCACCGATCGGTTGAAGAGCATGCATTTAGTTTTACTTGCATTTAAGAGCAGTTGGAGGCCACGGAAGGAGAGTTGTATGGCATTGAAGCTCGTCTGGAGGTTAGTTAACACGTTGTCCAAAGAAGGGCCAGAAGTATACAGAATGGTGTCGTCTGCATAGAGGTGGGTCAGAGACGAGAGGGACATCATTGATGTATACAGAGAAAAGAGACGGCCCGAGGATTGAACCCTGTGGCACCCCCATAGAGACTGCTTTAACCCCAGATCTGGTCCAAACAGAACTCTGAGTTCATCACAACATTACAGCATGGTGCTGCCCTCACATAGGGGAGAGCAGGAGACCACTGAACGTGCTGTGGCTATTTGTATCACCATAGATCCCCCTGTTTGTCAGGAGATGGATTTAGACCACATCCCTCTCCTCCAGCTCTACAGTCAAAGCATTAGATAGAAACATATAATAACCATCTTCCTGGTCAACAGTAAACATCAGCATCTTGTCATTGTGGTAAAGAAAAAAAAACAACGACTTGGGAACCGTGTGCCTCAAAGCAGTAAACTCCTCCCCCTGGTGCTGTGAAGATACCTGCATCAGAGGAGAAGCAGGAAGAGATCAGCACTGTCTGTCACTCAGAGATACTGTTAATAATGCTGGACTGTAGATAGATTCAGTGTGTGTTTGCTTAGTGTGGTTATTACCTGTAGTTGGCTTGTAGGCCTTGCTGATGTAAGTGATGACTCTACTGTACATCAATGTGGTGTCAGTATTGAAGGATCCTACAGGTCCTGAATCAGTCAAACCAGCAGAGAAAGCCACCTTTGGTCTGTCTGTGAACACAGGGCATGTACCGAAAACTAAGCCTTTAATATTTTCTGTGAAGACCACATTATTAAAATACATCTTCATACTGAGTATAACATCTCATTTGTCCTCTACAAAATGATAATGACCTTACAATCAAATCACACAATGGAAGGTGTTTTAGTGAAGTTCACCTTTACTGGTGCTGCAGTCTGTCTCTCCAGCTCCTCCATCTCCCTCTCAGTGACACTCAGTCTGTCTCTCCAGCTCCTCCATCTCCCTCTCAGTGACACTCAGTCTGTCTCTCCAGCTCCTCCATCTCCCTCTCAGTGACACTCAGTCTGTCTCTCCAGCTCCTCCATCTCCCTCTCAGTGACACTCAGTCTGTCTCTCCAGCTCCTCCATCTCCCTCTCAGTGACACTCAGTCTGTCTCTCCAGCTCCTCCATCTCCCTCTCAGTGACACTCAGTCTGTTTCTCCAGCTCCTCCATCTCCCTCTCAGTGACACTCAGTCTGTCTCTCCAGCTCATCCATCTCCCTCTCAGTGACACTCAGTCTGTCTCTCCAGCTCCTCCATCTCCCTCTCAGTGACACTCAGTCTGTCTCTCCAGCTCATCTATCTCCCTCTCAGTGACACTCAGTCTGTCTCTCCAGCTCACCCATCTCCCTCTCAGTGACACTCAGTCTGTCTCTCCAGCTCCTCCATCTCCCTCTCAGTGACACTCAGTCTGTCTCTCCAGCTCCTCCATCTCCCTCTCAGTGACACTCAGTCTGTCTCTCCAGCTCCTCCTTCTCCCTCTCAGTGACACTCAGTCTGTCTCTCCAGCTCCTCCATCTCCCTCTCAGTGACACTCAGTCTGTCTCTCCAGCTCCTCCATCTCCCTCTCAGTGACACTCAGTCTGTCTCTCCAGCTCCTCCATCTCCCTCTCAGTGACACTCAGTCTGTCTCTCCAGCTCCTCCATCTCCCTCTCAGTGACACTCAGTCTGTCTTCGAAGGCTGCGGTTACAGAAACATACATTAGGAAACTGAAACTTAACTAACCATGTTTTTAGGATAATAGTTTATTGTATCAATGACTTCTTTGTATTACATGTGTTCTCCCTCTCACTGGCTGTTACTCTGGCCTCCAGGGCTGACAACCTATTAAAGGCTCCTCCACCTTGTTCTCACTGGCTGTCACTCTGGCCCCCATGGCTGACAGTTCAGCTGCTTGTGCTGGAATTATGTGAACAAAACAATTATTACAACATTTCCATCACTGTGTATGAAAGAGATGTCCATACTCTTAGGAGTGCTTTACCTGCATTCTCTGTCTCCAGTTCCTTTAGCTTCATCTTGGTGAGCCTGAGCTCAAACTTCTGCTCATCTACCAGGTCCTCACTGTCCTTCAGTCTGGCCTCCATGTTCTTCAGTTCAGTCTTGGTGACAGTCAGCTCCACTCTCTGTTCCACCACCATGTCTCTCAGCTCCGTCCAGATGTCAGGGGTGGTGGTGGTCTGGCCGGTCGTCTGTTTGTGGGTCGTCTCTGTAGCTTCCGTCCCCCTTCACTGTGATGTCATTCTCTCTGACCCCTCCACTCTCTCCCTGAGCCCATGCCCCAGACAGACAGAACAACAACACTAGCAGAGTTGCAGCACCCCTCATTCTGAAATGGAACCTCTTCAGAAAGGATGTAGTCTATGAGGCACAGTCCCCTTCTTTATATACCCTCACAATGTAGCCAGCCAATGGATGAGAAGTAAACATATGTTTCTGACGTAAGATTTAAAACTGAAGCCAGATATTCTGATAAAGGGAGAAACTGGGTGTTCTGACCCAATAAAAGGTCATTTGAATCAAATGTTGCAAAAATGCCTTTGGAGGGGTGCATTTTGATATTCCTATGCTTTTAACTGTAAACTTGTCAACAAACAAAATTGTATCCCTAAATGAATATTCACCAACATTATTGAGATGTGTCTGTGGGGCGTGCCATGTGGAACAGTTGTACCTATGTGGCTATCAGGTATGAAGGTAAGACCCAGATGCAGACCACGTCGAATAAACAATAGTTTAATATTCCAACAGGGGCAGGCAATAGACATGTCAAGGCAGGCAGGGGTCAATAAACAAGAGGTGGAGCAACAGTACTGGGCGGCAGGCAGGCTCAGGGTCAAGGTAAGGCAGAGGTCAAATCAAATCAAATCAAATGTTATTTGTCACATACACACGGTTAGCAGATGTTAATGCGAGTGTAGCGAAATGCTTGTGCTTTTAGTTCTGACAATGCAGTAATAACCAACAATTAATCTAACCTAACAATTCCACAACTACTACCTTATACACACAAGTGTAAAGGGATAAAGAATATGTACATAAAGATATATGAATGAGTGATGGTACAGAACAGCATAGGCAAGATGCAGTAGATGGTATAGAGTGCAGTCTATACATATGAGATGAGTAATGTAGGGTATGTAAACATAACGTGGCATAGTTTAAAGTGGCTAGTGATACATGTATTACATAAAGATGGCAAGATGCAGTGGATGATATACAGTACAGTATATACATATACATATGAGATGAGTAATGTAGGGTATGTAAACATTATATTAAGTGACATTGTTTAAAGTGGCTAGTGATACATTTTTACATAATTTCCATCAATTCCCATTATTAAACTGGCTGGAGTTGAGTTAGTATGTTGGCAGCGGCCACTAAATGTTAGTGGTGGCTGTTTAACAGTCTGATGGCCTTGAGATAGAAGCTGTTTTTCAGTCTCTCGGTCCCTGCTTGATGCACCTGTACTGACCTCACCTTCTGGATGATAGCGGGGTGAACAGGCAGTGGCTCGGGTGATTGTTGTCCTTGATGATCTTTATGGCCTTCCTGTGACATCGGGTGGTGTAGGTGTCCTGGAGGGCAGGTGGTTTGCCCCCGGTAATGCGTTGTGCAGACCTCACTATCCTCTGGAGAACCTTACGGTTGTGGGCGGAGCAGTTGCCGTACCAGGCGGTGATACAACCCGACAGGATGCTCTCGATTGTGCATCTGTAGAAGTCTGTGAGTGCTGTGAGTGCCACCTGGCGTCCTACCTGGGCGCATACCTGGTTGGCCCGGGGTGTTGGCGCTGAAAATCAGCGATGAAGCCTGGGTCCAGGATGTCCCTGGCGGGGACCCAGCACCTCTCCTCCAGGCCATAACCCTCCCAGTCAACCAGGTACTGGAACCCCTGCCCAGAGGTCGAACCTTCAGGAGACGCCTCACCGTGTAAGCCGGTTGGACGTCGATGAGGCGGGGGAAAGGGGTGGGCCTGGAAACGGGAGACAAAGGGCTGTGAGACATGGGTTTGACTTTGGACACATGAAAGGTGGGATGTATACGAAGGGTACGGGCAACAGAAGACGAACAGCAGAGGGGCTAATGATCTTGGAGATGGGGAGCGGGCCGATAAACCGGGGGGAGAGTTTGTGGGATTCCACCCGGAAGGATAGCCATACCTTCTGCCCGAGACGATACTCGGGAGCCGGTGTCCAATGGTGATCCCCTTGTTGTTGATACCTGGAGGAGGTCTTGAGGAGGGTCGACCGGGCTCTCCTCCAGGTACGACGACAGTAGAGGACAAACATCTGGGCAGAAGGTATGCGACCTCCTCTTCCTGCTCAGGGAAGAGCGGGGACTGAAACCCCAGGGAACACTCAAATGGTGAAAGGCCCGTGGCAGAGCAGGGAAGGGTGTTGCCGGCGTATTCCACCCACACCAGCTGCTGACTCCAGGTGGTGGGGTTAGCGGAGATAGGGTAGTCTCGAGGTCTTGGTTTGCTTACGCCGACTGGCTGTTAGACTGGGGGTTGACCCAGAGGACAGGCTGGCCGACAACCCAATGAGGGTGCAGAACGCCTTTCAGAACTGGGACGCGAATTAAGGGCCGCTGTCGGAGACCATGTCCACGGGCAGTCCATGGATCTGGAAGACGTGTTGCACCATGAGCTGGGCCGTCTCCTTGGCAGAGGGTAACTTAAGGAGAGGGATGAAGTGGGCAGCCTTGGAAAAGCGATCCACCACGGTCAGGATGGCGGTGTTGCCATCAGACGAGGGAAGACCCGTGACAAAGTCCAGGGTGATGTGAGACCAGGGGCGATGAGGGACGGGCAGAGGTTGGAGGAGGCCAGCCGGAGCTTGTCGAGGGGTCTTGTTCCGTGCACAGGCCGTGCAGAAGGCGACGAAGACGGCGACTCTTCTCCCCTCTCTCTACTACTCTTCTCCCCTCTCTCTACTACTCTTCTCCCCTCTCTCTACTACTCTTCTCCCCTCTCTCTACTACTCTTCTCCCCTCTCTCTCCTACTCTTCTCCCCTCTCTCTACTACTCTTCTCCCCTCTCTCTACTACTCTTCTCCCCTCTCTCTACTACTCTCCCTCCTCTCTCTTCTTCTCTTCCTCTCTCCCTTCTCTTTCCTCTCTGAAACCCTCTACTATTTTCTCCCCTTCTCTCTGTCATACTCCTATTCCACCTTGCTCTCTCTCTCTCTTTCTCTCTCTCGCTCTCCTCTTTCCCCTACGTTTCCATCCTCCCCGTCACTCCCGCCTTCTCCATCTCCTCCTCTCCTGGACTAGAGATAATGACAAGTGCTGTGTTCCATGAGTGGTTAACATTAGCCTCCTTATCTATTGGCTGTAAGTTGACAGAAGTAGACGGGCTCTGCCCATATTTGACAGCTGAGTTTGCTGACTATTAAACATTTCTAGACTGCTTTCTACTGGTGCAAACTTCAGAAAGAGTGGAAAGTTTTTGAAACTGTGTAAAATGTCATTTGAAAGTGCAGATGTACCTGTTATTGACCCTTGTTATAAGTAAATCAACAAGTACAACATGTACAGGAAGAGGGTGATTTGAACAGAAGTAAAGGTTGTTGAGATAAAAAAATGTGATATTTCTGGTGCTATGCAGATGCCAGGGATAAGAGAGTCATCTGGCCTCAGCTCTCTTCCTAAGCCCCCTGATCACCCCACCCTTCAAACCACTACACCTCTAATGCCTTCATTTAATGAGAAAACCTGCTTCAGGAAACTATACCCACTGTTCCGTCTTCTTTATTTTTTTCTTTCTTTCTTTCTTTCTTTCTTTCTTTCTTTCTTTCTTTCGAGAGAAAGAGAGAGAGAGAGAGAGAGAGAGAGAGAGAGAGAGAGAGAGAGAGAGAGAGAGAGAGAGAGAGAGAGAGCAACCAGAACAGACTGGATTCTCCAATTACATTGAATTAACTACCAGACAAAATACAAACCCTCCAACCCAAAAAGGCCTGTGGTGTTGATGGTATCCTCAATGAAATGATAAAATATACAGACCACAAATTCCAGTTAAATGCTTAATACTTAAACTCTTTAACATCATTCTCAGCTCTGGCATCTTCCCCAATATTTGGAACCGAGAACTGATCACCCCAATCCACAAAAGTGGAGACAAATTTGACCCCAATAACTACCGTGGGATATGCATCAACAGCAACCTTGGGAAAATCCTCTGCATTATCATTAACAGCAGACTAGTACATTTCCTCAGTGAAAACAATGTACTGAGCAAATGTCAAATTGGCTTTTTACCAAATTACCGTACCACAGACCACAAATTAACCCTGCACACCCTAATAGACAAACAAATAAACCAAAACAAAGGCAAAGTCTTCTCATGCTTGGTTGATTTCAAGAAAGCTTTTGACTCAATTTGGCATGAGGGTCTGCTATACAAAGTGATGGAAAGTGGTGTTGGGGAAAAACATACAACAATTTAAAATCCATGTACACAAACAACAAGGGTGCGGTTAAAATTGACAAAAAAACAACAACATTTCTTCCCACAGTTCTTGCCCTGACAGTAAATATCACTAAGACAAAAATAATGGTGCTCCAAAAAAGGTCCAGTTGCCAGAACCACAAATACAAATTCCATCTAGACACCGTTGCCCTAAAGCACACAAAAAATTATATGTACCTCGAACAAAACATCAGCACCACAGGTAACTTCCACAAAGCTGTGAATGATCTGAGATACAAGACAAGAAGGGCCTTCTATGCCATCAAAAGGAACATAAAATGTAACATACCAATTAGGATCTGGTTAAAAATATTTCAATCAGTTATAGAACCCATTGCCCTTTATGGTTGTGAGGTTTGGGGTCTGCTCACCAACCAAGAATTCACAAAATAGGACAAACACCAAAATGAGCTGCATGCAGAATTCTGCAAGAACGTCCTCCGTGTACAACGTAAAACACCAAATAATTCATGCAGAGCAGAATTCGGCCGATACCCTCTAATTATCCAAATGCAGAAAAGAGACGTTAAATTCTACAACCACCTACAAAGAAACCATTCCCAAACCTTCCATAACAAAGCCATCACATACAGAGAGATGAACCTGGAGAAGAGTCCCCTAAGCAAACTTGTCCTGGCGCTCTGTTCACAAACTCAAACAGACCCCACAGAGCCCCAGGACAGCAACACAATTAGACCCAACCAAATCATGAGAAAACAAAAATATAATTACTTGACACAATGGAAAGTATTAACAAAAAAACTGAGCAAACTAGAATGCTATTTGTCCCTAAACAGAGAGTACACAGTGGCTGACCCAAACTTAATGAAAGCTTTGACTATGTACAGACTCAGTGAGCATAAGTTTGCTATTGAGAAAGGTCACCGTAGGCAGACCTGGCTCTCAAGAGAAGACAGGCTATGTGCACACTGCCCACAAAATGAGGTGAAAACTGAGCTGCACATCCTAACCTCCTGCTAAATTGAATATTAATGTTTATTTATTTTCCTTTTTGTACTATAACTATTTGCATATCGTTACAACACTGTATATAGACATAATATGACATTTGAAATGTCTCTATTCCTTTGGAACCTTTGTGAGTGTAATGTTTACTGTTCATTATTTATTGTTTATTTCACTTTTGTTTATTATCTACTTCACTTGTTTTGGCAATGTAAACATATGTTTCCCAGGCCAATAAAGCCCATGAATTGAATTGAGAGAGCAAGAGGGTTTGGGGAGAGGGAGAGAGAGATCTCTCTACACACCCTACACTTGGCGTAAGTCATGAACCAATCCCACTCTGACAATAACAACGCACACACGCAGAACTGGACGTGCGACACGAACACACGCCGCATGCAATCGCTCGCTCTCTCCCTTCCTCTTTCTCTTTCCTGTCTCTTTTTCCATTATCTCTTCATACCCAGGCTGGTATTAGTGTTATATTAACGGTGTGTGGGTGGGATTGGCTGGAGTAAGTCTGGCTCCTATATTTACTGGGTGAAACCTGATTATAGTGATTTGTAAGGATATGCTGTGGAACAGTTTAGCAACTGTTTTAAGATGTCTGGTCAGTAAGTACATGGATTCAAAACAAACTATTTCACTTTTCATTTTCTTTCTGGAAGTCATTTACATAACATTTACATAGGGCCGCTGCACTGATGTATAATAGTAATGATATATTTTTTTGTACAACACACTTTCAAGTGAAAATCGTAATCGCTAGGTGTTAAACAGACAATCATAAAAGGAGTTCAGACAGGGTAAATATACAGCACTGTAGGGACACACACAAGGACACACAGTACAGAGGGAGAAAGATGAAATAAATCAAGAGTAGATGTATTTTCATTCTAAATGTTGATTAATGTGCTCCTTCCATGTCAACTAAGTACAGTATTACGCATAGACACCCAAAACACTATGAAGACAATAGAGTAATTGTCAAATGGCAACAAACCAATCAATCACAATCCATGTTGTGTCTCTCTCAGCCTCTCTCTCTCTCAGAAGAAGACATTGACATGCATGCACATTGTTAAAGGGATACTAGCGTTAGCGCAATGACTGGAAGTCTATTGGTATCCGCTATTATCCCATTAAGTCTCTAACTTTCCTTATTCCTCCCCTTTCTTTCTTTTGTCCCCAAGAACATTGACATGTACATTGTTAAGTGCTGGGTCCACTCAGAATACTCAGACCACTCTCCATGAGGGAGATTTCAGGGGGTTCTATTTCCTGTCCTCTCCTCACCTAGTGTGTGTGTGTGCGTGTGTGTGTGTGTGCGCGCGTGTGTGTGTGTGTGTGTGTGTGTGTGTGTGTGTGTGTGTGTGTGTGTGTGTGTGTGTGTGTGTGTGTGTGTGTGTGTGTGTGTGTGTGTGTGTGTCAGCATTAATTTGGTCAACAGAAATAGAGAATAAAATATTCGTCGAACACCTATTTTTCCAATGGCAATTGACGAGACTATAACTGACTAAAAAGAATATAACTAAACAAAAATTATGTTTTATTGCAGCTGACTAAAACGAAAACGAGACGACACAAAATGATCTCTGTGACTAAAATCGGACTACTAAGTGGACTGGACAAGAATCTTGGAGAGATTGAGAGATTTTCATTGATAAGCAACATTAATAATTGGCAGTACAGATGTGCAGGGCAGTTCTGTTCAGCAGTGGGAAGGAAGAGCCACACCTGGCACACACAGCCTAGCCTACATCAGCTGGTGAGCTGCGGGAGAGCAAGCAAGGATGAGTGTGGGCAGCCCGGCAGACAGGCTCCGTTTCGCCTCCAGTTCTACACATTTTGCAGGCTACTCTCTTGCTTCTTGGTTATTAAAATAGCAGCATTTTGTTAAATAGTAAAACAACAACTTAGCTATGTTTTTCTCTCCCTTGAGTATAGAAACTTTTTGAATTTGTATTCTCGCTCGACCCTTGCACTTCATTTCATAGCCAGGATCTGTAGCCAAAGTACTAACCAAGTATCGCTCTTTTCCTCAGAGAAAACGGCTTGTTTTTTGCCATAACCATTCAAAAGGTATGACCCATAGTACAAGCACTACGTTTTCTTCTTTCTTTGGTGCATTTTACACTCATAAAACATATCGCAGGCCGTTTTAAAACTAGGCTACTTGTGGACCGGACTATTAACCATTTGTTTAGGCTACACCTTGTTCAGTCATGCCACCTCATTAGCTAGCTATAGCTAACAGCCTAGGGGGCGTTCAGTAGGATGCAATGTTTTGGAACGTTCAGATAGAAATATGTTATGTAGAACAAACATGCCAATCTGACTTGTTGAATAAGGAATAATGTCGGCTCTATTCACAATATTTCTATCTGCAATGTTTGAGAACGTTTTGCAACTGAATGTGGCCCTGGAAACATCAACAGTAGCCTTGGCAACCATTTGGTTGCACAGAAAGAGAGGACAATTGATAGCAAACAATTTATTGACAAAATCCCTCTTGCCTCTACACTATATCTGACTGGGTAAATAACTTTATTTTGGACCCAGTGACTCAGAATAGAGTACTGGGACTTCAACCATACGGACTCGCGATTCGACTCATGACTCAACCATTGGTGAATGCAGTGACTGTGTAATGTTGATAACAATAGTAATGTAGGCCGAGAGGAGGTGCGACCCATATTACTTTGCCAACATTTTGCAGTACCATCTGGTGATTGTGCTATCCCCTCTCTCTCTCTCTCTCTCTCTGCTTGTGTGAGTCTGTTTGTCTTCTATGTAATGTACAGTATCTATGTAGGCTGAATAAGGAGTTTACATGGCCAGATAATAGTTCTATATTATTGTACATGTTTGTCATATTTCTGCTGTTGGGAAGAGAATAGGATGTTATGCTGAAACACATGTTGGTAGGACAAAGCTATGTATGTTTGTGCACATGAAAGTCAGGGCTTTATGTTTACTATAGGTTAAAAAGTTACAATATACAGAAATCGCTCCGCAATTTCTTGGTTGCTAAAATTCGAATAGTTCGCCTAATTTCAGTTTATGTGACAAAACAAGCAAATATAGTCTAGATAATCATTGTACCATTTAAATCTCTGTGAAATATATTTTCTATAACAAACACTATTGTATTTCCAGCTGTTTGAAGCTGGTGTACAAACCCACAAGTTGAAGATGCAAAACACGTAACTTAAGAACGGGAAGCATAGAACAGATCTACCGCTTCTTAGACTTGCTTTTAATGAGAATGACAGATCTATGTCACATTTCTCATTCAATTTGGTTTGGTCACCCAAAAAGTTACATATTGCAGCTTTAATGAGGCAATACAAATGTGGTTTGAATAAAATGTGATAAAAATTCAAGGCCATTTAGTTGACTAAAATGGCCCATCATTTTCATCATTTTGACAATAACTAGACTAAATCATTATTCAAATGTCAAAAATGTGACTAAGACTTGATTATATTTCAGTCAAAATGACTAAGACTAGATTAAATCTTTAAAAAAAGAGTGCCAAAATGAACACAGGTGTGTGTTTGGATGTGTCAGATGAGGTAAATAAGAACAGGCACTCCCATCCATCGCTGTCTCCATCCATCTCTACAGATGACAGGCAAAGCGCTGACACCGCCTTATTCACACACACACACACACACACACACACACACACACACACACACACACACACACACACACACACACACACACACACACACACACACACACACACACACACACACACACACACACACACACACACACACACACACACACACACAACAACTTATTCTAGAATTTAATTTAAGAAATAATAAATTCCTGGTTTAATGTAAGTGTTAAATCATGTGCAAAATAACTCTCTCTCTCTCTCCCTCAACATTCTCCCCCCCCCCGCCTCTCTCTCTCGAACTCGCTACAGGAGAAGGAAGAATGATTTAAACAGATTTATACATGTGTAAGGTACTGTATATAAGATACATATGAGAACTATTGTTTTTGTGACTATGATCAAATATTGTTTTGTATCTTTGTGTAAGTACAATAGATATAGATGTGTTGTTGTTGTTGCATACTTAATACGACGTAAAATGTAAAACCCTTTCAAATTCAAATGAGCTCCCTGATGATGAAACGGTAGACAAGACAAAGAGAAGGCGTTTGTTGAACATTCAAACTGATCTTTGGCTCCCTGTAGCATGTAACCCTGCTTTCTTTGATGAATGCATTTCATTAGATTGCTGTACAGTCATTAATGCTGCAGTGTCTGCATGGGAAAGAAAAATGAGTTCAACTTTTACTTTTCATGGGAGGATTTCTTTGTCTATATAGTTATAAATTATCAGTAATCCACGCACGCACGCACGCACGCACGCACGCACGCACGCACGCACGCACGCACGCACACACACACACACACACACACACACACACACACACACACACACACACACACACACACACACACACACACACACACACACACACACTCACCCTGAGAGGTTTCCATGGTACTATAAACACGTGGTAATTTCTCACCATGAGAAGGAAATCTGTCACCTTAGACCAATGTTGTATTTTTGCTCCCTCTGAGCACAATATTGTCCCTCAACCTGAATTTGTTTTTCATTTGTTAAGTGAAATGTTGGGGTGAGGACAGGTGGGGATGGAGAGACATTCTTCTCTTCCTGGCCTCTGTCCTCAACTAGCCAGAGGGGATGTGTGTGGTATGGTGTGTGTCTGCAAGTATGTGTGTGTGTGTCTGTATGCTTGCATGTGTGCGTGTGCGTGCGTGCGTGCGTGCGTGTGTGTGTGTGTGTGCCAGCCCCAGCAGAAGTTTCAAGCAGGGTGACAGATATTATTAAGAAGTCAGAGAGAAAGTATAGCCAAAATACTAATGTCCCAGTGTATAGACTACTAGGTTACTCTCTATACTAATGTCCCAGTGTATAGACTACTAGGCTTCTCTCTATACTAATGTCCTGGTGTATAGACTACTAGGTTACTCTCTATACTAATGTCCCAGTGTATAGACTACTAGGCTTCTCTCTATACTAATGTCCTGGTGTATAGACTACTAGGCTTCTCTCTATACTAATGTCCCAGTGTATAGACTACTAGGTTACTCTCTATACTAATGTCCCAGTGTATAGACTACTAGGCTTCTCTCTATACTAATGTCACAGTGCATGGACTACTAGGCTATTCTCTACACACACTCTCTATCCAGACAAATTAATAGAGTGTGTTTGTATGTGAAAGTGACTGAAGACTTTGATTAGAAGAGAGTGACTGAAGATTGATTAGTTCATAGGCTCTAGAGATGAAGACCCCTGATGTTTTGGGGGCTGGAGGGGGGGGGGGGGTTGAAACCTTAATCACCGTATTCACTGTTGCTGTGTTTAGCTCCTTAGGCACAGATATAGGATTCATTCTCTGGACTAGATAGACCTAAAACCGAAAAGATCATATCCTGTATTTCCTAAAACTATCTTGATTCTATTCTTGCCCACCGATAGATGGCGCCATCACAGAGTCTACATACCTTTTTCCACCAGAGCAGGGCGTCTTGCTGAAAAATGGTCCTAGCTGTCAGACCCAGAGCTGTTGTTGACTATTTACAAATCTGATCAGGAGCTCATGCTAGTACTGTTACTTGACTCAGTGAGTATTTTATGAACTTGCACCTAAAAAACAAGACATGATTATTCTACCGAAGTGGTGTTGACAGTAAAACGTGTTTAATGTGTGTGGGCGTAGGCTGTGTGGGCGTAGGCTGTGTGGGCGTAGGCTGTGTGGGCGTAGGCTGTGTGGGCGTAGGCTTGTGGATCAGTTGTCGGCGATGTTCTTGTTGTGGTGCTTTTACTTGTCATAATCGTTTGCGCGTGAAAGCATTTTTTTGTTGTTGTATTTATTCTAATAAATGTACAATGCAATGCCAAAAAAACATAGGACATCACTACACGCACATTTCCTCTAAAGAAACATAAAATAACCAAAGTAAAAAATATATATAAAAAAGAAAATCACTAATGTTATATGTAAATTGAGTTCCAAAAGTAAAATTAATAGAATAAGGTCAGGGGTTACAATTGTATGAACCTATGGAGAGCAGTGAGAATAGCTAACTACCAAACTCGCATCTCTGTTCTTGCTGACGCCCGATTGCAGCTTTCCGCTGATATTTCAGCTATATTCTTGATAAAACTAAGAGGCACATTGATAACCAGAGCCTACAATAACCAGCTTATCTCAAAGTTCAGGTTGCGAGCTGTCAACGATGTAGCAGACAGACACGTTGTGGTGTGTGTTTGTTGATGATTTTACTCCCTGCATAGGCCGGTAGGGCGATATTGAGCCATATTACCGTCCAAACGTATTATATGCAGCCGTCCATACACAACATCTGGGATTAGCATTTAGCATGGTGGTGTAAAATGGTGTTTCAGAAATAAAGTATGCATATTTATATAAAAAAAAATTTCTACTTGCACACAATCCCGGATCCGGGAGCACCCTCATCAGTAAAAAAGCTGACTATCATAGCCTAGCATAGCGTCACAAGTAAATACTAGCATCTAAATATCATGAAATCACAAGTCCAAGACACCAGATGAAAGATACACATCTTGTGAATCCAGCCATCATTTCTGATTTTTAAAATGTTTTACAGGGAAAACACAATATGTATTTCTATTAGCTAACCACGTTAGCAAAAGACACAAAGCAAAATACTTTTTTCACCATTTTTTTACTGCATAGGTAGCTATCACAAATTCGACCAAATAAAGATATAAATAGTCACTAACCAAGAAACAACTTCATCAGATGACAGTCCTATAACAGATTTATTGTATAGCATATGTTGTGTTAGAAGAATTTGCATATTTCAAGTATAAATCATAGTTTTACATTGCAGCCACCATCACAACTCTCACCAAAGCAGCTAGAATAACTACAGAAACCAACATGAAATACCTAAATACTCATCATAAAACATTTATGAAAAATCGACGGTGTACAGCAAATTCAAGACAAACATCTTGTGAATTCAGCCAATATTTCAGATTTTTTAAGTGTTTTACAGCGAAAACACAATATAGCATTATATTAGCTTACTACAATAGCCTACCACACAACCCCATTCATTCAACATAACGTTAGCGATAGCGAATAAACCAGCAAAAGATATTAATTTTTTCACTAACCTTCTCAAACTTCTTCAGATGACAGTCCTATAACATCATATTACACAATACATATATGGTTTGTTCGAAAATGTGCATATTTAGCGGCACAAATCATGGTTATACGTTGTGATAGTAGCCAAACTGCAAACAAAATGTCGGGAGAAATCTTGGGAGAGGCACCTAATCTAATCAATAACTAATCATAAACTTGACCAAAAAATACAGGTTGGACAGCAAATGAAAGATACATTAGTTCTTAATGCAACCGCTGTGTTAGATTTTTAAAATTAACGTTACTACGACATACAGCGTACGTTAAAGCGAGACCGCGCCAAAATTAATGGCGGAATAATAGTTTAACTTTTTCGACAGAAATTACGAATTAACATCATAAATAGTTCTTACTATTTGATGAGCTTCGATCAGAATCTTGTACAAGTTGTCCTTTGTCCAGAATAATCGTTGCTCGGTTGTAGATTGTCTTCAACTTTGGAATTAGCAGCAAACATTAGCCATGTGGTGCAGACGTGTCCAAATCCCCAGAACGCAGCACAAAGAAAATCCCGAAAATCGCAATATACTGATATAAACTGATATAACTCAGTTTAAAATAACTACATTATGATGTTTTTAACACGTATATCGAATAAAATCAGAGCCGGATATATCTAATGCCTATAACAACAGCTTTTCAGAACGCAATCATGAGGTCTGTCTCGCTTCATGACGAACGTTGAATAGATTGCACCCCCGGTTCCAAGAGCTCTTGTTCGGCCTCAGATCTACCTAGACACCCCATTCCAATTCTCACTGCTTACTGACATCTAGGGGAAGGCGTATGCAGTGCATAGAGACCCATAGATTACATGCAAATTATTAAACTGACCCTGGAACAGAGCCCCCGATTTCAGATTTCTCACTTCCTGACAGGAAGTTTGCTGCAAAATGAGTTCTGTTTTACTCACAGATATAATTCAAATGGTTTTAGAAACTAGAGAGTGTTTTCTATCCAATAGTAATAATAATATGCAAATTGTACGAGCAAGAATTGAGTACGAGGCAGTTTAATTTGGGAACGATTTTTTACAAAGTCGAAATGGCGCACCCCTATTGAGAAAAGGTTTTAAACAACGTTAAGGAGGGAGTCGAAGCCTATGCATCCTGAGTAGAGAATGTTTTAGGTACGAACCGGTCCACGAGAGTTCGAATGTATTGCTGGTTGCAGACCATGCATTTGGACGGTAAAATCACGCCTCAATATTTCCATCTGCCGGTCTTTGGGCTACCTGTAGAGCTTCATCGCACAACTTTCCATTTAAATGAATATTTATATTAAAGATTTTGACCATCTGTAACATTTAAAGTACATTTAAAAAAATATATAAATGTTCATTTAAATGGATAGTTGTGGGACGAAGCTACTTCCTGCTGTATTCCTTCTGTATATGGAGACCTGTTTACACCACCTGTCATTAGCCATATCACCTCTAAACATCGACTCTGGTGTCACGGTATTTCTGTTACCCTCAAGAAATCCCTCAGAACCACTCATCACTGTTCATGCTGCTTAGATGGAATTAACTGGGGTATATTCATTATGCTGATTCTGTTGCATAACGTTTTGCAACAAACCATTTACTCCAAACAAAACATTTTGCAACAAAAACAAGAGTTTCTATTGGACACATTCAAGTAGGTCCTCTCCATTTCGTTCTGTTTGCTTCCGTTTGGTTCTTAAACGGTTTAGGTTGGAAGATGTAATGAATACACCCCTTGTATGAAGCTGCCAATGATTAACTGGCTGTTGTCTCTGACTGGTCAAAAGGTCAGATAGCAATGCTCGGACACGCAATCGGTGTTCGAGTCAGAGGTCATTAGAACGTTGGGAAACCTGTTCCTTTAACTCATGTCAAACTCATTCAATGGGTGTCTGCAGGTTTTCACTCCTCCCTTGTACTTGATTGATGAATTAAGGTCACTAATTAGTAAAGAACGCTCTTCTTCTTTCTTAGGATTTGGTTGGTGGATTGCATCCAACTTTTAGGTGCATGCACCGCCACCTACTGTACTGGTGTCTGAGGCCTGTCAAGGTTTACCTACATTACATTCTTGATACGTTAATACAAAATTGGGGAAAATGAACATTTCCCTGCCAACTATTAACCCTCTCTAACAACCCCCCTATTCCACTATTCCATCCTATCTAATCCTACTCCAGACCAACAGTCTGAGAGTACAGAACACTACCTCTAAACCACCCCCTCTATTCAACCCTATCTAATCCTAATCCAGAACAGCAGTCTGAGAGGACAGAACACTACCTCTAACCACCCCCTCTATTCAACCCTATCTAATCCTAGTCCAGACCAACAGTCTGAGAGGACAGAACACTACCTCTAAACCACCCCCTCTATTCAACCCTATCTAATCCTAATCCAGACCAGCAGTCTGAGAGGACAGAACACTACCTCTAACCACCCCCTCTATTCAACCCTATCTAATCCTAATCCAGACCAGCAGTCTGAGAGGACAGAACACTACCTCTAACCCCCCCCCCGCTATTCAACCCTATCTAATCCTAATGCAGACCAGCAGTCTGAGAGGACAGAACACTACCTCTACACCACCCCCTCTATTCAACCATGTCTAATCCTAATCCGGACCAGCAGTCTGAGAGGACAGAACACTACCTCTCAACACCCCCTCTATTCAACCCTATCTAATCCTAATCCAGACCAACAGCCTGAGAGGACAGAACACTACCTTTCAACACCCCCTCTATTCAACCCTATCTAATCCTAATCCAGACCAGCAGTCTGAGAGGACAGAACACTACCTTTCAACACCCCCTCTATTCAACCCTATCTAATCCTAATCCAGACCAACAGTCTGAGAGGGCAGAACACTACCTCTCAACACCCCCTGCAACTGTTCTGCAGTAAAACCTCACAATCCCAAGTACTTCTCTGCCCCTGCCACCACAACCTCTATTTTCTGTGACTTACGTATCATTTCTGCAGTAGAGTTGACAACCATGGCTATGAATGCTAAGAA
Organism: Salvelinus fontinalis; assembly: GCF_029448725.1. Taxonomy (NCBI): domain Eukaryota; kingdom Metazoa; phylum Chordata; class Actinopteri; order Salmoniformes; family Salmonidae; genus Salvelinus; species Salvelinus fontinalis. Next base: position 12,025,233 of record NC_074671.1, on the reverse strand, counting down.
ACCCACTTTACTGAAGCACATATTCTTCCCATCACTCTCTTTTGGACTCTACTACAGAGGAAACCTCTCAGGTTCCCTAACCCTGTACCCATCTACCTCTACCACTCTCTTCCCTGCTTTATTACACTTCCTGTTCTGCTGTAACCTCAACCTGCCTTTCTCTCACCAGACACCTCCGATCTCCAGCCCCACAACTAACACACACAATTTCCTCCACCGATACTACACATTCCTTCGTCTCATGCCCTCCTGCACATTTCTCACATCTAGGAATCTCCATCCTACACACTGCTGCAAGATGCTCATAAATTTGACACCTAAAAACACTCATATTTCAGAACAAAACCTCTCATGTGACAACTGACAATTCCTACCTTGACCTTGTCGGGTAAAGACTACATCAAAACTCAGCAGAACAGACAATATCCGTTTCCCCACGCTCTCCGCTGGGTCTACGTCGCACAAAACAGCGGGCATCACAGACACCGGTCATCTTCAATTTCAACGGACCTTCCTCAACACTTAATGCCACCCCCGTTGTCACTCCTTTCAACGGTGCCATTCTTCAGAGAGCAAAGCAAGTCATATTTCTTGTCCCTAATCGTGTGATCTGGAGCACCCTCTCCCTCTGGACTGAAGAAACACAATAAATAATCACTATTCCACTCCGAGTTACTCTCACCAACTCAACAGTCCCCAACCTCTTCTCCACATACTTTATGCAAGGATCCATTCTCTCCACAAATCCCACTCCCACTGGGCCAGAATCATCCCTTTCATCCTTAGGACAAAGCCTGAATTCGGCAGTCCTCACCGCAGGTACTACACTGAACAAAAATATAAAACGCATGTAAAGTGTTGGTCCCATGTTTCATGAGCTGAAATAAAAGATCCCAGAAATGTTCCATATGCACATAAAGCTTATTTCTCTCAAGTGTTGTGCACAAATCTGTTTACATACCTGTTAGTGAGCATTTCTCCTTTGCCAAGATAATCCATCCACCTGAAAGGTGTGGCATATCAAGAAGCTGATTAAACAGCATGATCCTTACACAGGTGCACCTTGTGCTGGGCACAATAAAACGCTGCAAAAATGTTGTGATACAACACAATACCACAGATGTTTTGAGGGAGCGTGAAATTGGCATGCTGACTGCAGGAATGTCCACCAGAGATGTTGCCAGAGAATTTAATGTTAATTCCTCTACCATAAGCCACCTCCAATGTTGTTTTACAGAATTTGGCAGTACGTCCAACGGCCTCACAACCGCAGACCATGTGTATGGCGTTGTGTGGGCGAGCGGCTTGCTGATGTCACAGTTGTGAACAGAGTGCCACATGGCCCATTGTTGTGCCATTCATCCGCCGCCATCACCTCATGTTTCAGCATGATAATGCACAGCCCCATGTCACAAGGATCTGTACACAATTCCTAGAAGCTGACAATGTCCCAGCATACTCAGCAGACATGTCACCCAATGAGCATGTTTGGGATGTTCTGGATTGACGTATACGACAGCGTGTTCCAGTTCCCACCAATATCCAGCAACTTCGCACAGCCATTGAAGAGCCATGGAGATGTGTTGCGCTGCATGAGGCAAATGGTGGTCACACCAGATACTGACTGGCTTTCTGATCCACACCCCTACTTTAAAGAAAAAAAAGTTATCTGTGACCAACAGATGCATATTTGTATTCCTAGTCATGTGAAATCCATAGATTAGGACCTAATTAATTAATTTCAACTGACTGATTTCCTCATGAACTGTAACTCAGTAAAATGTTAGAAATTGTTGCACGTTGCGTTTTATATTTTTGTTCCATCTGCAGTGCTTTGAGAAGTATTCAGACCCCTTCCCTTTTCCCACATTTTGTTACATTACAGCCTTATTCTAAAATGGAATGAAATCATTTTTTCCCCATCAATCTACACACAATACCCCATAATGACATAGCGAAAACAGTTTTTTAGACATCTTGTTCCGTGACGCTCCCCATCCAACCTGACAGAGCTTGAGAGGATCTGCAGAGAAGAATGGGAGAAACTCCCCAAATACAGGTGTGCTAAGTTTGTACCGTCATACCCAAGAAGACTCGAGGCTGTAATCGCTGCCAAAGGTGCTTCAACAAAGTACTGAGTAAAGGGTGATATTTCAGTAGTTTTGGTTATATACATTTGGTGTACAAACCTGTTTTTGCTTTGTCATTATGGGGTATTGTGTGTAGATTGATGAGGAATAAAACGATTAACTTACATTGTCGAATAAGGCTGCAACTTAAGAAAATGTGGAAAAAGTCAAGGGGTATGAATACTTTCCCAAATGCACTGTATTTGCACATCCACATCCATACTCTCGTCAGGTTCCATCTCTGTGCTAATAGAGCACGTAGTACTTGGCACCAACCTTCCTCACCACACTGCTTCCCTCTACACTCAGCTCCCTGTCGGTGGTCATCACTGCACCTGCCACCATAATGAATTCACCCTCACTCTCGTCACATTCACTTTCCTTCTCCAGATCTCCCAGAAGGCTTGTGCAATCCCCACTCTATATTTATTTAGAATATGTTCCACTTTCCTCCTTTGTTTCTTTTCTTTTTTTGTCCTACCTCCATTCATCCCCATGCTGTGATCTCACCGATTTCCCTCTCAGCTGGTTGTCTAGGTCTTAATTGACAGGAAAAAACAAAAACCCGCAGATACTAGGCACTCTATGGAATGAGATTGACACCCATACCTTAGAATGTTGGGAAAACTTCCACCTAGAGTCTGCCACTTGGCTTGACAGCTGTGTTGTTGACAGGTGATTTTATTGGGAGAAATTGCCTTGATAGTGAGAGGTTATGATATCGGGTTGGTAGGCCTACTTGTGTTCAAAGTTTTGAGTGTCAGATTTGTTAGGTCATTGAGGATTATTTTAAGAGTTTGATCAACTTTGAAGAAAGGAAGCGTAGGGAGTGATGGTATGTGTTTTTCTGTTCCAGTTGAGTACTTGTACAGAAGAGAGGGAATATCTGGATGGTCATGGATGAGGAATTCACTCCTAGCTATAGGTACTGTACACTCTCTCTCTCGTTCTCTCTCTCTCCATCTATCTCTGAAAAACACATACACATACCTTCCTACAGAAGAAGTCTTTCACTGCATAATGCAGTTGTTCAGTTTTTCTTCTTAGTTTTGGGCTATAACCTAGCTACCGCTAACTCAGCTCTGGATTCAAGCCATTTCCACTGCATTTTTTCTTTGTTGCCCTCTAATCAGGGACGGATTTAGACCTGGGACACCAGGTGGGTGCAATTATCAGATTGAACACAAAAGCAGCAGTACTGTCTAGCATATTGGGGCGTAATGCATGGAACAATTCAGTGATTAGATCTGCAGATGTAAAATGTCCAACTCGGGACAATTCACAGTAGACAAAGTCTTGTCCCCTATTACAGGAAGTTGGACTGAGTTTCTGTGAGTTGCAAAACAAGATATAAACAGTGGGGAGAACAAGTATTTGAAACACTGCTGATTTTGCAGGTTTTCCTACTTACAAATCATGTAGAGGTCTGTCATTTTTATCATAGGTACACATCAACGGTGAGAGACTAATCTAAAGCAAAAATCCAGAAAATCACACTGTATGATTTTTAAGTAATTCATTTGCATTTTATTGCATGACATAAGTATTTGATCACCTACCAACCAGTAAGAATTCCGGCTCTTACAGACCTGTTAGTTTTTCTTTCAGAAGCCCTCCTGTTCTCCACTCATTACCTGTATTAACTGCACCTGTTTGAACTCGTTACCTGTATAAAAGACACCTGTCTCAATCAAACAGTCTCCAACCTCTCCACAATGGCCAAGACCAAAGAGCTGTGTAAGGACATCAGGGATAAAATTGTAGACCTGCTCAAGGCTGGGATGGGCTACGGGACAATAGGCAAGCAGCTTGGTGTGAAGGCAACAACTGTTGGCGCAATTATTAGAAAATGGAAGAAGTTCAAGATGACGGTCAATCACTCTCGGTCTGGGGCTCCATGCAAGATCTCACCTCGTGGGGCATCAATGATCATGATCAGCCTGTTCAATGACCTGAAGAGAGCTGGGACCACAGTCTCAAAGAAAACCATTAGTAACACACTACGCCGTCATGGATTAAAATCCTGTAGCGCACGCAAGGTCCCCCTGCTCAAGCCAGCGCATGTCCAGGCCCGTCTGAAGTTTGCCAATGACCATCTGGATGATCCAGAGGAGGAATGGGAGAAGGTCATGTGGTCTGATGAGACAAAAATAGAGCTTTTTGATCTAAACTCCACTCACCGTATTTGGAGGAAGAAGAAGGATTAGTACAACCCCAAGAACACCGTCCCAACCGTGAAGCATGGAGGTGGAAACATCATTCTTTGGGGATGCTTTTCTGCAAAGGGGACAGGACGACTGCACCCGATTGAGGAGAGGATGGATGGGGCCATGTATCGCGAGATCTTGGCCAACAACCTCCTTCCCTCAGTAAGAGCATTGAAGATGGGTCGTGGCTGGGTCTTTCAGCATGACAACGACCCGAAACACACAGCCAGGGCAACTAAGGAGTGGCTCCGTAAGAAGCATCTCAAGGTCCTGGAGTGGCCTAGCCAGTCTCCAGACCTGAACCCAATAGAAAATCTTTGGAGGGAGCTGAAAGTCCGTATTGCCCAGCGACAGCCCCGAAACCTGACGGATCTGGAGAAGGTCTGTATGGAGGAGTGGGCCAAAATCCCTGCTGCAGTGTGTGCAAACCTGGTCAAGAACTACAGGAAACGTATGATCTCTGTAATTGCAAACAAAGGTTTCTGTACCAAATATTAAGTTCTGCTTTTCTGATCTATCAAATACTTATGTCATGCAATAAAATGCAAATTAATTACTTAATCATACAATGTGATTTTCAGGATTTTTTTTAGATTCCGTCTCTCACAGTTGAAGTGTACCTATGATAAAAATTACAGACCTCTACATGCATTGTAAGTAGGAAAAGCTGCAAAATCGGCAGTGTATCAAATACTTGTTCTCCCCACTGTATATATACTTATTATCATGGTCTGGAATAAAGCTGACTTTAATGGTCCTGTACTTATCAGAGGGCTAAAATAAAGTTGCTTTGTTCTGTAATAAACACACACAGTGTTCTCTGTACTTCTGTATTCATGTCTTGGATTTGGAATTCAGGAGGGGGAGGAAAAGAGGGATGGTAAATGTAGGAGAGGGGCGACTCAGGAAATTGTAAAGGAAAGATGGAGAGAGAAGTGTGAGATGAGGAAGGGGGGGCAGGAGGTGTTATTTCTCTGTGTTGCTCAGAGTTACTCATACCCCAGGTAGGGAGGTAGTTCTGTGTCCAGGACTATCTTCTAAATCACTATTATCTACTGTCAATACACTGCCTGTAAGTTTGTGTGTGTATGTGCCGTGCACAGTGATTGCACAGTGTGTGTGTGTGCCGTGCACAGTGATTGCACAGTGTGTGTGTGTGTGATTTGTTCTGGAACAGGGTTTTGCTCTAGGTTTTTCATTCTGCTCTATGCCTCTATCCCAAGGTTGTTTGCAGAATTGACCGTATTTGATTATTATATAAGATATAATACCACGTTCCACACATCTGAGTGTGCTTTTAGAGGAAATGATAGGATCTAGGCTATTCTCTGATTGCAAAAGTATTTTATTTTAAGAGGCAGACTGTAAAAGTCTCTTCAGTTTTATCATGTTCTGCTCTCCATCTTCTCCCACCTTTCTCTTTTTTGATCTCCCCCTAGCTGTCTCCCTCTCTCTCCATCCTCCTCATGAGTCAGACTCTTCTAACTTGAGACAAGCTCTACATATTTATTACACGTGGGCATTCCATGTGGAGTATTAGCATGGTATTCTGAGTCCTGATAATCTCATTGTGGGCAGATGGTAAAAACAACAGCCTGTGGACAACCTCTTTCTCTGCATGTTAGAACGCATCCAGCATGCATATTTATTAAGAGAACAGTCTATTGTATTTTAATGAACACAAATTCCTTGAGCACAGTAATTCGATGTGTGTGTGTGTGTGTGTGTGTGTGTGTGTGTGTGTGTGTGTGTGTGTGTGTGAGAGAGTGACAGACGGCTGTCCGTGTTAACACTGTAAATGAGAGTTTATGAAAACCGCTTGGCTCTCTTCCTGTCAACAGATCCTCATTAAGAGGATACATCAAATTGTATAGCCAGTCTGACTGGATGTACGGATAACTGGCAGAGAGATTTCCTCAACCATAGTAGCTGACTATTGTTGTATCAGCACCCATGTCAGAGTCCTTGAAAAAAACTTTTCAGACTTTTTCGAATTGTTTGTTTTTGTATTTATAGAAATAAAGAACATAACAGTACGCAAGATAGAAATCCCCAAAACAACGGTCCGCAGTACTGAAACTTCACAGGTCAGCGAAAGAATCCTCAACAGAAAGTGTCTTCTGTTCTTTATGGGAGTCTCCCACGTTATTCAATAGAGATGTTAACAATTTAGCCTATAGAACTTTAGGCTAGTATTACTGGACATAATATAAAAGTTCAATTTGAATAGATTGGGTGTTTTATTTGCTAAAATCACAGGACTCTACCACAGGCGGAAATCCCAGGGGGGACGGGGGGGACACGACCCCCCCATCTTGGGAAAAATATGATTTGTCCCCCCCAATATATCACTGTAAACATAACTATGTAATTTCAATAATATTAATAATACGCAATGAAAGCACTTGTGCTGATTATAGACACTTAATAGCGCATTTAAATTTCAAAAGATTGCGACCCCCCCCCGCCCTTTGCCTCACAATGGTTTGATCCACTGCCAGTTCTTTAGCTGGCAAGGTAATAGAGAGTTCGTATCTACTGTCCGAAAGGGACATGTACGTAACTGACGTGAGGTTAATCCAGTCAATCCATAGCAGGTCCATAGCAATGTTATTTATTTATTTTTATGTTGGCAGGGTTCACACACTAGGGGAATTTGCAGAGCTAGCGCGCAAACTAAAGCAAACATTAACTATCAAGCTAGCTAGTTGTCACGCCCTGGCCTTATTATTCTTTGTTTTCTTTATTATTTTAGTTAGGTCAGGGTGTGACATGGGGAATGTTTATGTTTTGTTGGTTTTGGGTGTTTATTTGGTAAAGGGGTTATGGGGTGTAGTAGATGGTTTTGTGTTGAGTGTATATGTCTAGAGTTGTCTATGTGATACGTTTGTAGCCAGTGTGTGCACATCGTTGTTTTAGCTTCACGATCGTTTTCTTGTTTTGTTTAAGTGTTTTTGTTTCGTGTACCGTCTTCGTAAATAAAAAGGAGATGGCTTATTTTCCAAGTGCTGCGTATTGGTCCGTCAATCCTCCACACGATCGTGACAGAATTACCCACCATAGGACCAAGCGGCATGACCAGCGGCAACAGGAGAAATACAAGGATTCATGGACATGGGAGGAAATTTTAGACCGGGAGGTACCAGGAGAATATAACCGCCCCAAAGCTGAGCTGGAGGCAGCGAAAGCAGAGAGGCGGCGATATGAGGAGCTAGCTCGGAGACAGGAAAAGGAACCTACAAAGGATCTGGGCTACACTACGTGGGAGGAGATCGACAGGTGGGCGATCAACCCAGGGAGAGTGCCGGAGCCCGCCTGGGATTCTCTGGCGCAGTGCGAGGAGGGATACCGGCGAATGGAGGCAGCACGACGAAGCGGTAGGAAGCCTGTGGGAAAACCCAAAAAATTTCTTTGGGGGGGGCTTAAAGGGAGAGTGGCGAAGTCAGGTAGGAAACCTGCGCCTACTCCCCGTAATTACCGTGGAGAGCGAGAGTACGGGCAGACACCGTGTTACGCAGTAGAGCGCACGGTGTCTCCTGTACGTGTGCATAGCCCGGTGCGGGTTATTCCACCTCCCCGCACTGGCAGGGCTAGATTGAGTATTGAGCCGGATGTCATGAAGCCGGCCCTACATATCTGGCCACCAGTGCGTCTCCTCGGGCCGGTTTACATGGCACCAGCCTTACGCATGGTGTCCCCGGTTCGCCTACATAGCCCGGTGCGGGTTATTCCACCTCCCCGCACTGGTCGGGCAACGGGGAGCATTCAACCAGGTAAGGTTGGTCAGGCTCAATGCTCAAGGGAGCCAATACGCCTGCACGGTCCGGTATTTCCGGCGCCACCTCCCCGCCCCAGTTCAGTGCCACCAGTGCCTACACCACGTAACAGGCTTCCAGTGTGTCTCCAGAGCCCTGTTCCTCCTCCACGCACTCGTCCTATGGTGCGTGTCTCCAGCCCGGTATCACCAATTCCGGCACCACGCACTAAGCCTCTTGTGCGTCTCCAGAGTCCTGTGCATCCTGTTGCTGCTCCCCGCATTAGCCCTGAGATGCGTGTCCCCAGTCCGGTACCACCAGTTCCGGCCCCACGCACTAGGCCTAATGTGCGTCCCCAGGGTCCAGTATGCCCTGTTCCTGCTCCCCGCACTAGCCCTGAGATGCGTGTCCCCAGCCCGGTGCCACCAGTCCCGGCACCACGCACCAGGCCTACAGTGCGCCTCAGCCGGCAGGAGTCTGCCGTCTGCACAGCAATGACTGAACTGCCCGTCTCCCCAGCGCCATCTGAGCCATCCGTCTCCCCAGCGCCATCTGAGCCATCCGTCTCCCCAGCGCCATCTGAGCCATCCGTCTGCATGAGCCTGCAAAGCCGCCCGTCTGCCATGAGCCTGCAAAGCCGCCCGTCTGCCATGAGCCCACTGAGCCGTCCGCCAGACAGGAGCCGCTAGAGCCGCCAGCCAGACAGGAGCCGCTAGAGCCGTCCGTCAGACAGGATCTGCCAGAGCCGCCAACCAGACAGGATCTGCCAGAGCCGCCAACCAGACAGGATCTGCCAGAGCCGCCAACCAGACAGGAGCAGCCAGATCAGTCAGCCAGCCATGAGCAGCCAGATCCGTCAGCTAGCCATGAGCAGCCAGATCCGTCAGCCAGCCATGAGCAGCCAGATCCGTCAGCCAGCCATGAGCAGCCAGATCCGTCAGCTAGCCATGAGCAGCCAGATCCGTCAGCTAGCCATGAGCAGCCAGATCCGTCAGCTAGCCATGAGCAGCCAGATCCGTCAGCTAGCCATGAGCAGCCAGATCCGTCAGCTAGCCATGAGCAGCCAGATCCGTCAGCCAGCCATGGGCCATCCCTCAGTCCGGAGCTGCAGTCCCTCAGTCCGGAGCTGCCATTCTTCAGTCCGGAGCTGCCCCTTACCCTGGTGCTGCCCCTTACCCTGGTGCTGCCCCTTACCCTGGTACTGCCCCTTACCCTGGTACTGCCCCTGATCCTGGTACTGCCCCTTACCCTGGTACTGGACCTTAGTCCGGAGCTGTCCCTTAGTCCGGAACTGCCCCTTAATACAATGGGGTTAATGTGGAGGGGGGTCGTTTGGAGGAGGCCTAGGAGGTGGTTAGGTACTGTGGTGACGTGGGGACTACGACCAGAGCCGGAGCCGCCACCGTGGAGGGGAGCCCACCCAGACCCTCCCCTAGACTGTGTATGGTGCGCCCGGAGTTCGCGCCTCAAGGGGGGGGTTATGTCACGCCCTGGCCTTATTATTCTTTGTTTTCTTTATTATTTTAGTTAGGTCAGGGTGTGACATGGGGAATGTTTATGTTTTGTTGGTTTTGGGTGTTTATTTGGTAAAGGGGTTATGGGGTGTAGTAGATGGTTTTGTGTTGAGTGTATATGTCTAGAGTTGTCTATGTGATACGTTTGTAGCCAGTGTGTGCACATCGTTGTTTTAGCTTCACGATCGTTTTCTTGTTTTGTTTAAGTGTTTTTGTTTCGTGTGCCGTCTTCGTAAATAAAAAGGAGATGGCTTATTTTCCAAGTGCTGCGTATTGGTCCGTCAATCCTCCACACGATCGTGACACTAGTACCTATTCCATTTATGTGGCGTCGTCAAAGATGGAATCTTTGCTATCGTCAGTTTATTCCAAGATCAGCATGCAGCTGTAGTGCTGTGACGTCCCTGTGATAAGGTTAGCAATAAACTGAAGTCCAAACTGAACAGAACAGAACTACACTCTCTTCTACCATTGTCTTAAATATATATAATGGTCTCGTTGCAAAAGATAAATTGTCGCTAGTGAACTTTTTTTATTTTATTTTATTTCACCTTTATTTAACCAGGTAGCAAAGATTATAGCAAACACACAGAAACGGAATTGGTGCTCGCTAGCTTTACAAATTCAGCTATTGTTGGAAGCCAGCCAATATGAAACAAACTATTTAAATTACAAAAGGTTGCAGCATGTGTTGTGTAAATGTGTGTGTGTGCAGCTAGGCCAGCCAGCCAGCCAGTTAGAAAAATGGCAGAAAAAAGTAAGAAGACGGACATCAGAGTATTTGTCAGTACACCAAAACGCATAGTAAGAACTCTAGTATCCTAATATCTCAAAGACTAGTTGATAAAATGTTCATAAGAAAGAAGTGAAATGCTAATGGAAATGTTTCACAATGATGTCATTAGGCAGAGCAGGCAACAGATGGCACACAGACAGCAGAGTTGGGGACAGATTGGCAGACAGGGAGTCTCAGGTAAGTTTGTTGAGTCTTTGTTTGGCAACATTATGAAAGGTTCTCAATTTTTTTGACTTGTAAAATAGGGACATAATTGGAAAATGCCATGGATACCCCCACTCTCAACTTAAACTGGTGACTAAACTAAGATTTGTTTACAGCAATGGTATTGCTGTTGTGATTAATTGTGTAGTTTTGGGTACCGGTAGTTAGGAGTACGGCAAACACCTTATTTATTTTCTAGGAGACAGACTGAGTCAGTTAGGGGGGTGAAAGGGAAAGAGCCAGGGAGAGAGACTTCAGAGGACAGTGTCACAGCCACGGCAGGACCAAGTGTCACCCTTCTTGCCAGCATCACCAGTATAGGGGACAGTGGCACAGCATTGTCCAGTTACCACAGTGATGGCACAAAACCATATCAGCCACACCCACAATTTATAGAACCGCAAACTCTTGCCAACAGAGTGTTGACGTTTCAAGAGAGATGGTTTTGCGATTTCCCCTGGCTACATTATAATCCATCAATAAAAGGAGTGTTGTGTTTTCACTGTAGCCAAGGGTTTTCAAGCCAGCCATCTTTTGGCCAAAGAGCTGATGCTGCCTTCATAAGTGCAGGATTTAGGAACTGGAGAAAAGGCATTGAAAGATTCACAGCACATCAAAATTGCCAAACCCACCACCATTTTGTAATTGTAACAGCAATGCCTTGCTAAATCCAGCTAAATCCAATCAGTGTCCAGTTATGCCCAGCGCGTGGGGTAAACAGCAGGATTACGCAAGGCATTGCTTGATGAAAATTGTTAGTTCGGTGCGGCATGTAGTAAGACAGGGACAAGCCTTTAGAGGCCACACGGATGACAGTGGGAATTTATACCAGATTTTGAAACTTAGGGCAGAAGAGGATGATCCCATTTTACTGAAGTGGTTAACAGAGCGTACCACAATGTACACAGGCCCCAAAGCACAGAATGAAATTCTGAACATCATGGCCAATAGTCATTCGAGGCATTGCAGCTGAGATTAGGTCTCTTCCGATTGTACAATTTTCATTAATTGTTGATGGTACTCAAGATGTCTCTGGTGCTGAACAGGAGAATGTCTGTCTGCGTTATGTTGACCATGACCTTGTCCCTCACAAGGAGTTTATTGGGCTATACAGGGTGTCGGAGACAACAGGCGAGGGCATTGCGAAAGTGCCAACTGATGTGTTGTTGAGGAAACGCGCAAACATATGCTCGGTTCTTTTGTTCAGTAGTGTGTATAGCAGTGGTTCTCAACCTTTTTGGGGTACTGGAACCCCTGCATATTTTGAGGCAAGGCAGGCAAGGTTTTGAGCGGTCCTCAGGGACCTCCACCCCCTCTATATTATATGTAAACTTACTGGAAACCTTGTGGTACTGACTACATTCATTACACTTTTTTATTTCACGGACTCCTTGCAATTAGTCCATGGAGCCCTGTTTGAGAACCCATGGTGTAATTGATAGTTGTTCTTTTCTTTAGTAGTTTTCAGTACACTTACAAATGATTTATTTCATGTTATTTTATTTAAAATTGCATACTTTGTGCGACATACTTGTCCATAGCTGCTGTTTGAAGAGTTGAGACACTGAAGGATATTTTGGTTGATTTATTTGGGTTTTTCATTGAAGTAGTTATTTTGCTTTTAGAACTGTACTTATTTTAAGCTTTTTGTTCCTGCAAAGATATTGTAATAGACTCAGGCCAGGTGGACATATTTAATGACTATATAAATGTATCAGAAAAAGTCAAATTAAAAGGTCAATTCAATACGGAGACCAACTTTGTGATGGTTCTCAATGGAGATTCTCTTAGATGTGTCTTAGATGTGTCACGCCCTGGCAGTTCACACCAGACATCCCAAGAATATTGCTCAACTGAAACCGTTTTGTAAAGAGGAATGGTCCACAATTCCTCCTGACCGGTGTGCAGGTCTGATCCACAACTACAGAAAACGTTTGGTTGAGGTTATTGCTGCCAAAGGAGAGTCAACCAGTTATTAAATCCAAGGGTTCACATACTTTTTCACCCTGCCCTGTGAATGTTTACGCGGTGTGTTCAATGAAGACATGAAAATTTAAGTAGACTGTTTGTCTATTGTTGTGATTTAATTTTATTTATTTATAAAATTAACTAGGCAAGTCAGTTAAGAACAAATTCTTATATACAATGACGGCCTACTGGGGAACAGTGTGTAAACTGCCTTGTTCAGGGGCAGAACAACAGATTTTTACCTTGTCAGCTCGGGGATTCGATCTAGCAACCTTTCGGTTACTGGCCAAATGCTCTAACCAGTAGGCTACCTGCTGCCCCCTAAATGAAGATCAGATCAAATGTTATGCAGAACTCCAGGTAATTCCAAAGAGTTCACATACTTTTTCTTGCCAATGTATATTTTTAGCTCTGTTATTAACTGAAGCTGTTAGAGAGAATGGAGCTAGCAGGGGGAGGGGCCGGGCTGTGTGTTTGACTGTGTCGCTGAGTGGTGCGAGGAGGAGAGACACAGCAGCAATCAAGCCGACTCACAGTAGTTACTAACTTCTAGCTGCCAAAGCTAAGTTATTTATTGTACAATCTGATGACATAGTACCTGTTTTGACTGCATAAAACCGAGATGAAAAGTTAAGCAAGCTAGCTAGCTGGGTTGGCTAATGAAAGCACGTTCCCCCATCCTACACAATAACAACAACTCCATTCAAATTATTAGGAGCCAGAGGCTAGTTCCGCTTTGACTTGTGATTGGCCGACAAAAACAACAAGCTACACGCGCCTCTCTCATGAAAAGCTGCAGCGGCATAAACGAGACAATTTCTCACCCTCTACTGGAGCAGTCACTTTCGTGTCTGTACGGGTCTTTGCAAATCAGTTTTAATTACCCAAGACCTGTGACCATCAGATCCAACCCGGATCCGAGGGTCAACTAAAGAATTTCAGACCCGACCTGGTCGGTCCTGGGTAATCGAGTTCGGGTGGACCCTTGAAGACCTCTAACCCAGACAGTCCCAGCTAAATTCTGTCTTTGTTAAGAAGACCTTCCACCCCCACCTGGGATATGGATGCCTGAGGAAGACCTAAGGGTGGAAACGTTGTAACAATACCATCACCTGGGATATGGATGCCTGAGGAAGACCTAAGGGTGGAAACATTGTAACAATACCATCACCTGGGATATGGATGCCTGAGGAAGACCTAAGGGTGGAAACGTTGTAACAATACCATCACCTGGGAGTAAACCATCGTTTCTGTTTCAGAATAGATCTGCTATTGTGTAACACATTAAAGTAATGTTCTCTATATCTCCCTCTCTACCCTCTCTCTCTGGCTTTCCCCAGGCACACAGAACATGTGTCTGATCATTCTCAACCAGCCTTTGGAAAAACACTACCTGCACACACAGGTATTCATTTTTTTCCTTTATTAGTGGTGGGTACCAATATCTATCATTGTTTATCATATCGATATCATTGAGCAAGGTATATCATGATGATATTGATTTATCTTTCCTCTTGGCTTGTGAAAGTAACCCTAGCCCTAAGCATACATGACCGTTCCACAAAACCCTTCGTACAGGCTATCAAGTCAGCATACATAATTGGCCCTCTGATGGCCCATCAGAGGTGTATGGGCTTCCTGTTGAATTCAAACGGGTTGGCTTCCAGAACATTCACAACTAGCCCTTTAGCCAATCAGCCAAACAGTTGTGGACTCCACAGAGCTGTGGGGGTAAAGAGCAAAGTGAACATTGAAATAGTAGTGGGGGAGTTTTATTTCAATATTTATCGATATCGTATAAAAAAAATGCAACCAATATTGCTGTAGAATGCCCATATCGGTGACCATCGCTATTATTAATCAAAGGAAATGAAATGTATCCTAAAGATAAGACTGCATTAGGTGTGTACTGATATGGTATTGACCCTCTAAACCAACCGTCCTCTTGGAGTGCTACTGGGGGGTGCAGGCTGCTGTTCCAGCTCTACACTAACACAGCTGTTTGTTGGGGCATCTTTTGAAGCTGTTCTTGAGTGGGAAGGATCATTGCGAGAAAGAAGCTGTACATTCTTTATTGCAATGTGTTTGCTAGTACACACTCCTCTTGTGACACGTGCGCTTGTTCAAAACAGAATCTCTCTCCCTCTCTGCTGAATGCATTAGTTCTATTAAACAAGGTGCTTAGAGAATGCTTCTGTCTCTCCTTTGAAGTCTTTCCTTAAGACACAAAAACAGACTTCTAAAAGCCTACTGTTCAATATGTATAGCATTAGTAAGTTGTGATGTTTGCAAACAGTATGCTTCAAATTCCATAAAACATGAATACCATTTAAAAGTGGCAACTGGGGAACCGCATATTATATTGGGTGAAAAAAATATATATTTATTGTAACACTTGCAATATGTTTAGGAGCAATGGTAAATAAAATATAAAAGATTTTGCACACAACAGGCAAATACTCAAAGATTCATCTTATCTAGATTCAACCACCTGTTTCGGCTAATGAAGGTCTCTCTGTAGGTCTACTGCAGATATTTGCAGATGGGACGGCCAACCACCTGTATAACATCACCACTGGACAACGAGACCGGTACATGATGACCCAGCCATGGTGACCCAGACATGGTGACCCCACCATGAGGACTCCAGCATGAGGACTAGTGTAAATAAGTGTTCTCTGTCCTCCAGGAGAATGAACCAGTTAATAGCAGTGTTCTCTGTCCTCCAGGAGAATGAACCAGTTAATAGCAGTGTTCTCTGTCCTCCAGGAGAATGAACCAGTTAATAGCAGTGTTCTCTGTCCTCCAGGAGAATGAACCAGTTAATAGCAGTGTTCTCTGTCCTCCAGGAGAATGAACCAGTCAATAGCAGTGGTCTGTCCTCCAGGAGAATGAACCAGTCAATAGCAGTGTTCTGTCCTCCAGGAGAATGAACCAGTTAATAGCAGTGTTCTCTGTCCTCCAGGAGAATGAACCAGTTAATAGCAGTGTTCTCTGTCCTCCAGGAGAATGAACCAGTCAATAGCAGTGTTCTGTCCTCCAGGAGAATGAACCAGTCAATAGCAGTGTTCTGTCCTCCAGGAGAATGAACCAGTTAATAGCAGTGTTCTCTGTCCTCCAGGAGAATGAACCAGTTAATAGCAGTGTTCTGTCCTCCAGGAAAATGAACCGGTTAATAGCAGTGTTCTCTGTCCTCCAGGAGAATGAACCAGTTAATAGCAGTGTTCTGTCCTCCAGGAGAATGAACCAGTTAATAGTAGTGTTCTGTCCTCCAGGAAAATGAACCGGTTAATAGCAGTGTTCTCTGTCCTCCAGGAGAATGAACCAGTTAATAGCAGTGTTCTGTCCTCCAGGAGAATGAACCAATAAATAGCAGTGTTCTCTGTCCTCCAGGAGAATGAACCAGTTAATAGCAGTGTTCTGTCCTCCAGGAGAATGAACCAGTTAATAGCAGTGTTCTGTCCTCCAGGAGAATGAACCAGTCAATAGCAGTGTTCTGTCCTCCAGGAGAATGAACCAATTAATAGCAGTGTTCTCTGTCCTCCAGGAGAATGAACCAGTCAATAGCAGTGTTCTCTGTCCTCCAGGAGAATGAACCAGTCAATAGCAGTGTTCTCTGTCCTCCAGGAGAATGAACCAGTTAATAGCAGTGTTCTGTCCTCCAGGAGAATGAACCAGTTTAACACTGATCAGCCGTTATTCTCTGCATTATGGTAATGATATTAGAGGTACATCGCTCTGGGTGATGAGACCCACAGTCATCTTTTCCTTCTTATCAGAGACGGATTTAGACCTGGACAACTGGACAATCACTAAGTAGAGAAACTAACAGAAAAAACAACAAACACATGGCCTACCAGGATCTCCCTGCATAATGTCATGGTGATGCTAGAGAGAATACGGTTGTAGTTATTCTAATGTTACTCAGAGAGAATCACAAGCTATGGTAATGTTCATCTTTGAGAATTGTGTAAGACATCTAGGGGCTTTGAGGTGTTTCAGGAGATGTGCATAACTCTACATAAATGAAAGAGAGAGCAGGGAGGGAAAGAGGTGTTCTTCAGGGGATGAAGGGGGCATAAGATGGAGCCTACCTCACCTGGAATTAACTACCTTTTTAAGGGCATTCACTGGAACATAGTGTGTGTTTGAGAGCGCTCAGAGACGTACATTATTCACAGAATAAAGAGGGAGTTTGATATTTTTGCCTGCCTCTGTATCTCTCTGTTTGTCTGTCTGTCTGTCTGCCCCCCCCCCCCCCCCTCCTTCTAGAAGTGTCGGTTGATAGAGACAGCAGATCAGGAACTGACTGACTTCACTAAATGTCCGGCCATCATGGAGCGGGAGATCAAAAGACAACCGCTTCAGGAAATCCTCCCCCTCTCCTTCCTCTCTGTCAGGTTATTTACACCTTTCTGTTTCTGTGTGTGTGTGTGATGGTGGTTAAGAGTGAGGTCCATGTGTGCAGTGAGGGATTTGGGGAGAATAACACTCGGACAAACACACATCCTCTCTGACAGTTGAGAGACGCACACACACACACAGAGACAGGGGTCCCTGATGAACTGTCACTCAGCCAGCGAACCAGTGTCCTCAAACAGTCTGTCTGGTTAATCACTGAGACAGAATCAGTCCATCTATCCTCGAACTCTGAGCTTTGTGCCAAAACATCCCTTTTAACCTTCTGTTTGTTCTTCTCTTGAGTATTATCTAACCTCTCTGTTCCGAAGGTATACAAATCATCTGTAGCAGTGTTGAAAGACTGCGCTTGACTACGATGAAACAGACAGTATAGTGAGTAACCGCAATGTACTGTAGCAGTCCATATCTGGCAGGTTTCCAGCCAGACAGATTTATGGGAATTAGACATCACATTATTACATTATAACATCACATTATCACACTAACAGTATCACATTATTAACATAACTTGACGGGTGATCTGGAGATCCTCCCATTTTTTGGGGCTATTTTAAGCTAATTTCCTGCATTTCTACACTATCTAATATGACCCATGGCCCTTCTAGCCATCTCTATTTAGCCCACAGTCATCAAGCTAGGTAAGAGACCATTATTAAATATGTTTAAGTGATTGATAAGACTGAACTATATTTTTGTTCAGTGTAATTCATATCATAGGACTAATAGCACTGTAGAGCTCTTTTTACTTGCACACAATATAGCTGGGTCACCCTGTCCTGCCCCTAGGGGTCCACCACCCTGCAGCGCCTCAACCCAACACACCCCACTCAGCTTTAGGATCTTAGTGAAACATTCATTATTCAGGTGTGTTAGGTCAACAGCAGACCCCCAAGGCCAGGACTGAGCAGCCTAGCAGCTTGGGATTGCCTAAATAGGTATCTCCCTTGACGTGGGCATGTTTTCAATACAGACTCCTTTAGTCATACTGAATTCCATATAACACATCCAGACCTTATGAAAGTTACCCAGGTTACCTTTAATCTGGTAATAAATCAAATCAAATGATACATAACTTGACATTGTGGGAGGATAACCAGCCTTACAATTAATGGCACCCCATTTCTTAGCTGCTATAAATGGTAGGTTACAAAGTTTCTTCTGATAACAGTCTCCAGTATCAACATTTTCAAGCAAACAAAGAAAGGGAGAATCTGTAGACGTGCTGAGATAATATAACATTATTTGTCAGAATGTATTAGCCTTCATGAGACCATATCATATGCAAATATGTCCCCTTTTGTGTTTTACACCTCCAGCATAAGAATGACAACCCTTGAAAAAGTTTGGAAATCAACTTTAGAGGTTTGTCAGACTGCCTTAAAATAGTTCCAATCTTTGAAGCTTCTGTCATGTCCAGTGTTTGCTGCACAGAGAGAATAGTGTTGCATCAGCAGAAGTTCACTTCTGCTCTGTCACAGACTTGCTTCCCATCTGATCCTGCTCCTGACAGAGTTACCTTAGTGTACATTTATATATTATATTATCCATGGATAGAATCAATGGTTCAGTAATTGAAATGACCGTTATTCCCAGATCCCAGACTGTAGATTTAACCTGCTGTCCTGTATCTACTGTAGATTTAACCTGCTGTCCTGTATCTACTGTAGATTTAACCTGCTGTCCTGTAGATTTAACCTGCTGTCCTGTATCTACTGTAGGTTTAACCTGCTGTCCTGTAGCTACTGTAGATTTAACCTGCTGTCCTGTATCTACTGTAGATTTAACCTGCTGTCCTGTAGATTTAACCTGCTGTCCTGTAGCTACTGTAGGTTTAACCTGCTGTCCTGTATCTACTGTAGATTTAACCTGCTGTCCTGTATCTACTGTAGATTTAACCTGCTGTCCTGTATCTACTGTAGATTTAACCTGCTGTCCTGTATCTACTGTAGATTTAACCTGCTGTCCTGTATCTACTGTAGATTTAACCTGCTGTCCTGTAGCTACTGTAGATTTAACCTGCTGTCCTGTATCTACTGTAGATTTAACCTGCTGTCCTGTATCTACTGTAGATTTAACCTGCTGTCCTGTAGCTACTGTAGATTTAACCTGCTGTCCTGTAGCTACTGTAGATTTAACCTGCTGTCCTGTAGCTACTGTAGATTTAACCTGCTGTCCTGTAGCTACTGTAGATTTAACCTGCTGTCCTGTATCTACTGTAGGTTTAACCTGCTGTCCTGTAGCTACTGTAGGTTTAACCTGCTGTCCTGTAGCTACTGTAGATTTAACCTGCTGTCCTGTATCTACTGTAGATTTAACCTGCTGTCCTGTATCTACTGTAGATTTAACCTGCTGTCCTGTAGCTACTGTAGATTTAACCTGCTGTCCTGTATCTACTGTAGATTTAACCTGCTGTCCTGTATCTACTGTAGATTTAACCTGCTGTCCTGTATCTAGTGTAGATTTAACCTGCTGTCCTGTAGCTACTGTAGATTTAACCTGCTGTTCTGTAGCTACTGTAGATTTAACCTGCTGTCCTGTAGCTACTGTAGGTTTAACCTGCTGTCCTGTAGCTACTGTAGGTTTAACCTGCTGTCCTGTAGCTACTGTAGGTTTAACCTGCTGTCCTGTAGCTACTGTAGGTTTAACCTGCTGTCCTGTAGCTACTGTAGATTTAACCTGCTGTCCTGTAGCTACTGTAGATTTAACCTGCTGTCCTGTAGCTACTGTAGATTTAACCTGCTGTCCTGTAGCTACTGTAGGTTTAACCTGCTGTCCTGTAGCTACTGTAGGTTTAACCTGCTGTCCTGTAGATACTGTAAGTTACCCATCAACTCAAGATGGAACTTTGTATCAATTCACTGATTCTTATAATATACTGCTAAATAAAGCTGAGCTCCGTAGACTGGTCTTCCCAGGCTGTCTGACCCTGCCGGGACACATGTTTATACTGTTTCAATGTGAAAAGTAGTAGCCAGTTTCTGCACTGCTCGCTTTAACAAATCAGAGAAAAAGCTCAATACAGACACTAGCTGCCTCAGTACTGGTCCTATATGCCAGCCTTTCAGATGCTTTGCCTTCACACGGCCTGTCCGCACGCTCGGTGGTGTCTGAGTGGTCCTAAATTCTGCCAGCTGAAACCGGAGAACAGCCTACCCGACCGCTCTGAGGAGTCAGTATGGTCCTAAAGCACACTGGAGCCGCATTGTGTATCACAGTGCAATGATAAAACTTGGGGGGGCAAATACGCTAATTAAAAATGTGGGGAGGTCATGTCCCCCCGTCCCCAGTGAAAATTGCACCCCTGATTATTTGTATAATCGCTCAATAGTGAGAGACAGAGCGCTGTCTGTAGATTTGTAGGGAATAAAATAGGTAGTGCTACGTAATGTACTTCAGTAGCCTGGTCCCAGACCTGTACATCAACCATGACAACAGCAGTCAGAGTGGTTGGCTAAAGCACATGCAGATCTGGGATCAGGCTAGTACTTCTTCGGAGGTTACATAAGTTGTATAATATAGGCCATTGGTTTGTCCTGTTTCCATTTGTGTCTGTCTGTGCTGGTACCTGTTTGTTTGTCTTATTCTAGGCTGTGGTTAAAGGCTCTGAAGTTGCAACAAAGATTTAACATAATACTTTCTTTCTGTTTTATAATCTCTCTCTGTCTCCAAGGACTGTAGCTCGGCAACGCTTGTTTACAGAACACTGTCATTCAGATAAATGATTTTCTGAAGCAGTTTGGTGTGCGAGCAGCCTTATAAGAGAAAATAAAGACGATCTCTGTCATTATCATACCGTAACCAGGGTCAAGGTGCCGTGGAGTGTCAGCCAGTAGGGTAGTGTTTGTGCTCATTTACATTTTTACATCTGAATCATTTAACAGACGCTCTTATCCAGAGTCACTTACAAGAGCAGTAATGGTTAAGTGCCTTGCTCAAGGGCACATCGACATATTTTTCACCTAGTCGGCTCGGGCAAAAAAGCTCTTAACCGCTAGGCTACCTGCCCCCCTATGGTTTACAGTTCCATGGAGAACATGCGCTAGAACAGCATATGTGTGTATATATAATATATGTAAAACGGTTGCACACCATGGATTCTCTCTGCTGCATTGTGTCCTTCAGAACACTCTCAGGGAGAAGAGCCAGTGAAAGAGAGGGATGGCGAGAGGCGGAGCGGGAGAGCTATATTGAAGAGAGGGTAAATCCATCTGAACTTAATCACTTACCTTTCATACATATTTGCCCATTGTAGAAATGCTCAGAATGTGACTTTTTGGGAACTGAATGGCAGAACATTAAAGAGATAGAGGTGCTGAAAGTTGACCCATTTAACCCCACCACACCATGAGACATGGTGATGTCTTCATCACTTAAAAAGATAAAAGGTTGAGATTGATCTCATCAAATCTTACAAACAGGGCTGTCAAACTATTTTAGAATTTCGAAAAAAAACTTAGTGATCTTTGGTACATTTAATGTCAATTATCTAAAAACATGTGAAGATATTTTTCCCTATTCACATATGTTGTTGCTTAAACCCTATTTTACATCATCTGAGGTTTCTGTGTTGGGACCTCTTTTGGTTGAGACACAACAAAATCAATCAAATGTTATTTGTCACATGTGCTGAATACAACAGGTGTAGACCTTACATTGAAATGAATACTTACAAGCCCTTAACCAACAATGCAGCTTTAAGAAAAATACCTAAAAAAAGAAGAAGTAAAGGAAGAAATAATTAAGAGTAAAATAACAGTAGCGAGGCTATATACAGGGGGTACTGATACAGAGTCAATGTGCGGGGACACCGGTTTGTTGAGGTAATTGAGGTAATATATACAAGTAGGTAGTTATTAAAGTGACGTATGCATAGAAGATAACAGAGAGTAGCAGCAGTGTAAAAGAGAGGAGGGGGGGACAATGCAAATAGTCTGGGTAGCCATTCGATTAGCTGTTCAGTAGTCTTATGGCTTGGGGGTAGAAGCTGTTTAGAAGTCTCTTGGACCTTGACTTGGTGCTCCGGTACCGCTTGCTGTGCGGTAGCAGAGAGAACAGTCTATGACTAGGGTGGCTGGAGTCTTTGACAATTTTTTGTGTCTTCCTCTGACACCACCTGGTATAGAGGTCCTGGGTGGCAGGAAGCTTGGCCCCAGTGATGTACTGGGTCGTACGCACTACCCTCTGTAGTGCCTTGCGGTCATAGGCCGAGCAGTTGCCATACCAGGCAGTGATGCAACCAGTCAGGATGCTCTCGATGGGGCAGCTGTAGAACCTTTTGAGGATGTGAGGATCCATTCCAAATCTTTTCAGTCTCCTGAGGGGGAATAGCTTTTGTCATGCCCTCTTCACAACTGTCTTGGTGTGCTTGGACCATGTTAGTTTGTTGGTGATGTGGACACCAAGGAACTTGAAGCTCTCAACCTGCTTTACTACAGCCCTGTCGATGGGAAATGGGGGTGTGCTCGGTCCTCCTTTTCCTGTAGTCCACAATCATCTCCTTTGTCTTGATCACGTTGAGGGAGAGGTTGTTGTCTCTGTTCATCATATATGCATAGTCACTTTAACCATATCTACATGTACATACTACCTCAATCAGCCTGACTAACCGGTGTCTGTATGTAGCCTCGCTACTTTTATAGCCTCGCTACTGTATATAGCCTGTCTTTTTACTGTTGTTTTATTTCTTTATTTACCTATTGTTCACCTAATACCTTTTTTGCACTATTGGTTAGCATTTCACTGTAAGGTCTACACGTGCACGTGACAAAAAAACTTTGATTTGATTTGTCCTGGAACCACACGGCCAGGTCTCTGACCTCCTCCCTATATGCTGTCTCGTCATTGTTGGTGATCAGGCCTACAGGATGGGTGTCATGTTTTGGCTGATAAATGTACTAAAATGGGAATAGCATTTAAATTGCAACTTTCAAATGGTATCAGAAAGATGGTTGGCAGTCCAGACATCAGAGAATGTTGACTTTAATGGTATTTTTTGTATTATTATAATGTCAAACCTCCATAGCAAATATAGATAACAGACATGACCATTTAAGTTGACATTCGACGGTGGGTGCCATCTTTGTGGTAGTATTTAGAACATAACATTTCAATTCAATTAACATTTCAAATGGTGTACCCGCTAAATTACAGTGGTCTGAAGTGATAGGTCCCTTCTATTAATTATATTTATATGATTAAAATGACACACAACAAGAGCATTGTGTATCAACCAATTGTGGGCACAACACAAAAACTTCAGATGTGTAATAGGGTCTAAGCTACAATGTATGTGAATATGGAAAAAACATACCCTATCGTTCAAAAGTTTGGGGTCACTTAGAAATGTCCTTGTTTTTGAAAGAAAAGATATTTCTTTTGTCCATTAAAATAACATCAAATTGATCAGAAATACAGTGGAGACATTGATAATGTTGTAAATGACTATTGTAGCTGGAAACGGCTGATTTTTTAATGGAATATCTACATAGGCGTACAGAGGCCCATTATCAGCAACCATCACTCCTGTGTTCCAACGGCACGTTGTGTTAGCTAATCCAAGTTTATCATTTTAAAAGGCTAATTGATCATTTTAAAACCATTTTGCAATTATGTTAGCACAGCTGAAAACTGTTGTGCTGATTTAAAGACGCAATTAAACTGACCTTCTTTAGACTAGTTGAGTATCTGGAGCATCAGCATTTGTGGGTTCGATTACAGGCTCAAAATGGCCAGAAACAAATAACTTTCTTCTGAAACTCGTCAGTCTATTTTTGTTCTGAGAAATGAAGGCTATTCCATGCGAGAAATTGCCAAGAAACTGAAGATCTCGTACAACGCTGTGTTCTACTCCCTTCACAGAACAGCACTAACTGGCTCTAACCAGAATAGAAAGAGTGGGAGGCCCTGGTGCACAACTGAGCAAGAGGACAAGTACATTAGAGTGTATAGTTTGAGAAACAGATGCCTCATAAGTCCTCAACTGGCAGCTTCATTAAATAGTACCCGCAAAACACCAGTCTCAACGTCAACAGTGAAGAGGCGACTCCGGGATGCTGGCCTTCTAGGCATAGTTCCTCTGTCTGGTGTCTGTGTTCTTTTGCCCATCTTAATCTTTTCTTTTTATTGGCCAGTCTGAGATGGCTTTATCTTTGCAACTCTGCCTAGAAGGCCAACGTCCTGGAGTCGCCTCTTCACTGTTGACGTTGAGACTGGTGTTTTGCGGGTACTATTTAATGAAGCTGCCAGTTGAGGACTTGTGAGGCAGACATGTATAGAAAGTTTTGTTTAAATCAGATGGAATGCTGTCAAAAAGTGATTGAAATCAAATGTATTTACCCGAGAGAGACTGGAAAAATAGAGGTAGGGAGTAAGGGAGAGCAGGTGGACAGATAGAAGTGTAATGTCAGAGAGGGGGAGAGAGGGAGGGGTTTGGGTAAATTAAAGTTATTTCGATGGCTCTCCAGATGTTTGAAGAGCTGAAAATATGTCAACCTTTCCATCTAAAGACTACACTTTTCTCTTTCCTAACTTAAAATGGCAATCACAGTTTGTAGGATATTTTCAGACTTCAAAAGTGGTCTTAAGTTGAGTTGGAGACCAAATGCTGCTTGAGGTAGTGTTGTGGGGTCAGTATGGGGGACTCTTTCCCATGGTCCAAAGAAGACCCCAATGCCCCAGGGTAATTCTCTCTCTCTAAGTGGATACTATAGTGACCCTTGGTGGTCTGGCTGGCAGGAAGGTTTGACCAGACCATGGCTTCAGTAGAGACTGTACCACAGCCTCAACATGACACAACTACCTCTGGTGTTTCTACAGGGATGCAGTCTGGCCTACCTGCTACGCCCAGTAACTATACGCACACTAGTGTTTTCACAACACTAACATTTTACATACAATACCAGGCCAAGTATCACGAAACCAAGTAGTATCGTTCCGTCCCCCGGGCACTTGTTCCTGTTGTCTAAAACCTTCTCCAAAAACCCCGCACTGAAATTCACACTTCTACTCAGTACAACACATTGAATTTAACTTCACACTGTTCAGTGTTTAATAGAATACTGCATAGAATGGCTGATTTGCTCACATTTGCAAATGCCTACCTGTAATTTTGTTGAAGGAATGGATGGAAGGAATATACATGCATAATGATCTGAATGTCAATGTGTCAGTAAGGGGAAAACACTGCATTAAACCTTGTTTACTCTTCAGTTAACAGAGACACACACTCTGTCTCCCTCACTCTCATAAACACACACCACTCTCTCTCTCCCACAAACAGACACACTTCTCCCAACTTTTAAAACGTTAGGCACCAAACAGAATTTAAGACGCACCAGAAATACATCGATTTTTGAAATAGTTCAGGCTTCATTTAGGCCTATATGAATCCTACCTTTTGAAGCACATCTCATGAGTAGCAGACCCTTTTCCGTTATTCCTGGGCCAATCAGATGTGCCTAAACCTACTGTCAAGTTACCAGGTTCTTTGCTAGCTAGGTAACATGACTGAACAATGTTGTTTGTTATTGTTTATCAAACCAATCATTTGTGACCCGGATTAGTTTAAAACGGCCGTGACATTTGTGAAATTATATAAAATGCGCGCGAATCCCGATGGAAAGAAAACAAGTTATATCCGGTAAGTTTAGGCTAGAGAGGAGACATTTTCTTTGCTGTAAATCTGCAAGCATGCCTGTCGCGAAGCGGTGCTCCATTTTACCTCTGACACCCAGAGGCTGCATGACAGTGAACTTTCAAAGAGTCGTTCAGACTGGTCTGTGCTCTTGGTTATAACAGGCAATGAAATTATACAATGTAGGTTGTCAATATTGCTCGCTACTCCAATGTAACATATGTACACATCTAACAACAGAAAACGTATCAGAGGCTGGGTCTGCATCTCTGCTCGCCATCACGGCTAATATATATATATATATATATATATATATATATATATATATATATTTAAACTGATGGAGTTATAGAAGCACGTGAAGAGCGGACAGAGAAAAGCATGTGAGTCAGGGGCGGGCTGGTCAGGGAAGCGGCTGGCTGATTACAGCTGACACACATGAAATGCGCATGAAAGTGAAGTGAATATTATTGGACCAGGGCATACAAGAGACTAGTGGCTGTTGCTTAAATTCAAGTGAATTTGTAAACATAACTGACTTTAACATATTTTATATCAGGTTCTTTAGATCGGCAGGGCTGAAAAATTCTGTAGTATCATATGAAACGGTACTACAGTCGTGGCCAAAAGTTTTGAGAATGACAGAAATATTAATTTTCACAAAGTCTGCTGCTTCAGTGTCTTTAGGGGGGAGCTTCAGATATTTTTGTCAGATGTTACTATAGAATACTGAAGTATAATTACAAGCATTTCATAAATGGCAAAGGCTTTTATTGACAATTACATGAAGTTGATGCAAAGAAAACCTTCTTTTTCAAGACCTCTGCAATCCGCCCTGGCATGCTGTCAATTAACTTCCGGGCCACATCCTGACTGAAGGCAGCCCATTCTTGCATAATCGATGCTTAGAGTTTGTTAGAATTTGTGGGGTTTTGTCTGTCCACCCACCTCTTGAGGATTGACCACAAGTTCTCAATGGGATTAAGGTCTGGGGAGTTTCCTCGTCATGGACCCAAAATATCGATGTTTTGTTCAATGAGCCACTTAGTTATCACTTTTGCCTTATGGCAAGGTGCTCCATCATTCTGGAAAAGACATTGTTCGTCACCAAACTGTTCCTGGATGGTTGGGAGAAGTTGCTTTCGGAGGATGTGTTGGTACCATTCTTTATTCATGGCTGTGTTCTTAGGCAAAATGGTGAGTGAGCCCACTCCCTTGGCTGAGAAGCAACCCCACACATGAATGGTCTCAGGATGCTTTACTGTTGGCATGACACAGGACTGATGGTAGCGCTCACCTTGCCTTCTCAAGACAAGCTTTTTTCCAGATGCCCCAAACAATCGGAAAGGGAATTCATCAGAGAAAATGACTTTACCCCAGTCCTCAGCAGTCCAATCCCTGTACCTTTTGCAGAATATCAGTCTGTCCCTGATGTTTTTCCTGGAGAGAAGTGGCTTCTTTGCTGCCCTTCTTGACATCAGGCCATCCTCCACAAGTCTTCTCCTCACTGTGCGTGCAGATGCAGTCACACCTGTCTGCTGCTATTCCCGAGCAAGCTCTGTACTGGTGGTACCCTGATCCCGCCGCTGAATCAACTTTAGGAGACGGTCCTGGTGCTTGCTGGACTTTCTTGGGTGCCCTGAAGCCTTCTTCACAACATTTGAACCGCTCTCCTTGAAGTTCTTGATGATCTGATAAATGGTTGATTTAGGTGCAATCTTACTGGCAGCAATATCCTTGCCTGTGAAGCCCTTTTTGTGCAAAGCAATGATGACGGCATGTGTTTCCTTGCAGGTACCATGGTTGACAGAGGAAGAACAATGATTCCAAGCACCACCCTCCTTTTGAAGCTTCCAGTCTGCTATTCGAACTCAATCAGCATGACAGAGTGATCTCCAGCCTTGTCCTCATCAACACTCACACCTGTGATAACGAGAGAATCACTGACATGATGTCAGCTGGTCCTTTTGTGGCAGGGCTGAAATGCAGTGGAAATGTTTTGGGGGATTCAGTTCATTTGCATGGCAAAGAGGGACTTTGCAATTAATTGAAATTCATCTGATCACTCTTCATAACATTCTGGAGTATATGCAAATTGCCATCATACAAACTGAGGCAGCAAACTTTGTGAAAATTAATATTTGTGTCATTCTCAAAGGTTTTGGCCATGACTGTACAGTATTCTAATGTTGGTATCATGACGTTTTGGCACCGTGATATTACCGTGGTACTGGCATGCCATGATGCAACACACATGCACCCAGTCAAGTCTTCAAAACACTTTAGTTACAAATGTTAGTATAAGGGTCCTTGACAAGGTTGTGTTCACCTTTGTGTTAAACCCCATACGTTCAGTCTGTCAGTCAGTTCATTACATCAGTACTGCGGTGACAAACGAGCTTGATTAAGTGTGTCTGTGTTTGTGTGTGACTCATATGAGTTAGATTAATTGGAGGTGTTGAGGTATGAAGCAGCAAATGACAAGATGTCTTTGGCATAATGACAAACAACAAAGAGAGAGGGGGGGGTGAGAGAGGGGGAGGTAAGAGAGGAGGGAGGGAGAGAATGGGGTATGTGGGTGGTAATATTGCTAGAGCAAAAACATTTCATTCAAAATAACTGTGCTCAGGCTCCTTGTAAAGTCATTCATCTGAGAAGAGGGAGGGAGTGAAGGGATTGATTTGGAGACCAGGTAAAATCATTTTGGAGATGCAAATTAAACACCCTCACAGCAAATTATTTACGGTAATAGGAGAGGGAGGTGTGTGTGCGTGTCTCTCTGCATGTGCGTGTGTGGCATGCGTGTGCTTCCAGCTGTCACTGTCTCATGTCAGAATTAGACGCTCATCCATGTTTGTCGAACATCAATTTTCTAAATTGTTCCAAATGTCAAATTTCTAAGTGTTTAAGGTTATGTTATGGTTTGGGATAGGCTTAAAACAAAAATCTCAAAAACAACTTTCTATCACTAGATTCAAACATGCACCCTTTGGCGTGGCTGGCGTGATGCGGCAGGGTTTCTAAACCAACCCGGGTGTAATATACGTCTGGCCACTGGTTAGTTTTGTGGTGCTCGTCTGATTTTGCATAGGGAACTAAACAGGAAGCGGTGCATATTTATTCGCCCAGCAGCAGTCACTAAGCTAGCAAGCTAAAGTTTTAGCTAGTGAGTCACATAAATGTACATTCAGCCTGTTAATTATTTCAGTCCAATTGGCCTTATCTTACTAAATAAGCATGGCTTAACATAGTTTGATAGCTAACATGTTAGCTAGCTAATGCTAACAACGCCAGCTAATCTCCTATGTGGATGCCTCCATCTTTGTAGCTAACGTTAGCTAGTTAAGTAAAGTAGCTGGTTAATGTGGTGCACAGCAGGCTACAATACTGTTATAGTATTACTGAATGACAACACTTTTGCTTTGTCATTACTAGTTGGCAAGTTGGTCGATTATGGAGTACAGTAGGCTACGATAACAACATAGCCTTGTCACTAGATACTAGTTGGTTGATGTGATGGGGTACAGTAGGGTGCAATACAGCAACAGTAGTCTTCCTACTGTTCTGTTATTCTTTGAGTCTGGAAATAGTTAAATTAGCTAATATTATAGAGATCACACATTCATGCAGCTGTGGTGTTGTCACATTGTCTTTATCCATACCATAGCTACTGCTATGGATATGCCTTTTACTTGAGAACTATGCCCTCTTTGCCAGGTCTCCGAACTCTCACTAGATAGAATTCTATGGTTCAGTGGCAGATGTTGAAAAAAGAAAATAAACATATACAGTATATCATCAGCTAAACAGCTAACCCAAAATTGAATTTCATAGATGTGCACACTAATAATTGTTAATATTCCAATTCTCTAGGCCCGATCCATTCCCAAACTTGAAGCCCTCTGTCCCCAGCAGGAAAGACCAGGAAAAAGTGTTGGCTTAAAGTACAACTTCCTATTGATGACATTTTAAGATAAATTAAGTTCATATTTAGATGTAGAGTTAATGAATAGAAGCATATACAAGCAATCAATTAAATGTATTTTATAGAGCCCCTTTAACATCAGAAGTTGTCACAAAGTGCTTATACAGATACCCAGCCTAAAACCCTAAAGAGCAAGCAATGCAGATGTAGAAGCAGGAAGGAAAAACTCTCTAGAAAGGCAGAAACCTAGAGAGGAGCCAGGCTCTGAGGGGTGGCCAGTCTTCTTCTGGCTGTGCTGGTGGAAATTAGAAAAGACTACAGCCATTTTGGCCAGATCATTCTTCAAGGAATTGAAACGTTCATAGATGACCAGCAGGGTCAAATAATAATCACAGTGGTTATAGAGGGTGAAATGGTTCAGCACTTCAGGAGTAAATGCCAGTTGGTTCTTCATAGCTGAGCATGTAGAGGTTGAGACAGTAGGTCCGGTAGAGAGAGACAGGATCAAACAGCGGGTCCGGTAGAGAGAGACAGGATCAAACAGCAGGTCCGGTAGAGAGAGACAGGATCAAACAGCGGGTCCGGTAGAGAGAGACAGGATCAAACAGCGGGTCCGGTAGAGAGAGACAGGATCAAACAGCGGGTCCGGTAGAGAGAGACATGATCAAACAGCGGGTCCAGTAGAGAGAGACAGGATCAAACAGCGGGTCCGGTAGAGAGAGACAGGATCAAACAGCAGGTCCGGTAGAGAGAGACAGGATCAAACAGCAGGTCCGGTAGAGAGAGACAGGATCAAACAGCAGGTCCGGTAGAGAGAGACAGGATCAAACAGCGGGTCCGGTAGAGAGAGACAGGATCAAACAGTGGGTCCGGTAGAGAGAGACAGGATCAAGCAGCGGGTCCGGTAGAGAGAGACAGGATCAAACAGGAGGTCTGGGACAAGGTAGCTCTTCCGGTGAGTCCTAAACAGGTCAGGGTTCCATAACAGCAGAGACTGGATCAGCAGCACGACCTGGTGGACTGGAGACAGGGACAGCCAGGAGTCATCAGGCCAGGTAGTCCTGAGGCATGGTCCCAGGGCTCAAGTCCTGCATCCTTTATTTTAATGTGTGTAGACTAGAGGTTTTGTAACGTCACATGATTTAGCCCACCTGTCAATCCAGATCTGAATATTTTATATCCTTTTTACTGGACACAGTCCCCCCCCCCCCCCCCCGAAGCTAATCACTGAATGTCCTACTACAAGGATGTGGTCAGGTTGACTCAGGTCTGAGTCACAATAACACAGATCACACACACCACAGATTGCGAGGGGAAGTACAATGAGCAGTAGGGGAAATGAAGTCTGGTTGCCACACACACACTTCCTTTAGGTTAGTGTGTAGTCAAGGTTTTGTCATTAAAATAACATTGTGCCCAGCTTTAAGATCTGCCAACCTGCTCCGTGGGTGACAGGTAACCGTGTTTCCACCAAGCTGTTCGTGGCCTGGAGTGGCACGCTGGAACGTCCAGAGGCTTGGAAACCTGAAGCCATGTGATGTGGTCCAGCTAATTGTCACACACGTATTCACACTCACTCACTCGGTTTTGTCGTATAATTATTTTCACTTAAGGAAATTGTACCTTTAAAAAAAAAAATCTGACACCCCTATTATCGCCAGCAGCATACCACCCTGCATACCACTGCCGGCTTGCTTCTGAAGCTAAGCAGGGTTGGTCCTGGTCAGTCCCTGGATGGGAGACCAGATGCTGCTGGAAGTGGTGTTGGAGGGCCAGTAGGAGGCACTCTTTCCTCTGGTCTAAAAAAAAATCCCAATGCCCCAGGGCAGTGATTGGGGGACACTGCCCTGGGTAGGGTGCCGTCTTTCGGATGGGACGTTAAACGGGTGTCCTGACTCTCTGAGGTCATTAAAGATCCCATGGCACTTATTGTAAGAGTAGGGGTGTTAACCCCGGTGTCCTGGCTAAATTCCCAATCTGGCCCTCAAACCATCATGGTCACCTAATAATCCCCAGTTTACAATTGGCTCATTCATCCCCCTCCTCTCCCCTGTAACTATTCCCCAGGTTGTTGCTGCAAATGAGAACGTGCTCTCAGTCAACTTACCTGGTAAAATAAAGGTTAAATAAATAAATAAAATATTAGCTCAACCACAGTCCTCACAGCTGCATTTGTCTGCACCTGCTACACCGGCTGTGACAGGTGATTATCACATACATGTATACACACATGTACCCTCTCCCTCACTTGGGGCTCTATTCAATCACATCCACTTTAGCTGACATCCACATAGCGGTTGTTTTGGTGGTGTCTGAGGTGGAACTGTGTTAGAGCTGTCAAATTCACAAGCGGCTCCTGGCATTATACTTAAAGCGGACATTGCAATTGGCTGCACGGAGTCGCATTAACAGAAAACTCATGCAGCCCTGTTTACGAGTTTGAACACTGGAATGTGAGATGTAATCTACACCTTGAGTAGTCTGATAGAAATCCTCATTATTTTATTATTTTGAATTTGTGCGTCAATATGTCTATATAGCCTACACTTTCTCGTTCTGAACTTGTAACTCAAGTAGGATGGGTGCGGCTTTGTGACAATGATCAAGAGCAGCTGCTCACCGATTTGAGAGGCAGTTACACCTCAGCTATTCGGTGGTTAACTCTTGATCTGATTGAATCTAGGCCTTTCTCTTTTAGATCTGCCACCCCCAGCAGTTCAGCTGCAGTCACAGCAGTCCTCTGCTGTGGTATTTAATTTACCAGCTGCACCAGTTCCTACTACACTGGCCGTGGAGGCATAAACTTTTGAGGATTCCCAGATGGAGACAGGTAATTCATAATTACATTACATACGCTCACTCACTCACACCAACAGATGTGCACACAAACATGTTGTTGGCCTGTATACTTACTGTCACTTTGTGCATCTCTCTTCAGATTGGCCATGCTCTCCACCAGTGCCCGACAGCCTCACCCAGAAGTGCCTACACTGGGCCGATCAAGACTGACAAAGCAGAGATGGGTGGCTGACAAGGAAACATAAAACATGCACACACATGCTCTCTCTCTGTGTCTCTGTCTCTCTCACACACACATTATCCCCAATATAAATAAATTGTAATAACTTGTTTATTTTATGAATCTTCCATTTTATTTTAGGATTGGAGATATCTACTGTATGCCTACATTTCCATTATCAATATCTACATAATTACTCTAAATATCAATCAAATCAAAGTGATATTGATTATATTGTAAAACAGTATTGCTTAATGTGTACAGTTTGAGGAAATTCTGTGTGCTCTTTTTGAGTTGAAAAACATAGCTCACACACACACACACACACACACACACACACACACACACACACACACACACACACACACACACACACACACACACACACACACCACACACCACACACCACACACCACACACCACACACCACACACCACACACCACACACACACACACACACACACATTAGACCCAATACATTGTTTATTTTATGTATGCTACATTTTATTTGAGGATTGTGTGCAATACATTACATTCACAGTTAAAGCAACAGTTTGGTGTATTGGATATTTCTCAGATTTTGAAATGAATGATCAAAAGGAAGCCGGCAGACCTGTAAACCTCAGGGAGTGTGTGCAGATTTTGTCATCTGGCGCTGAAACAGGGCCAAAACAACCCTCACATACCGTGCCTTCGGAAATCATTCAGACCCCTTGACTTTTCCCACATTTTGTTATGTTACAGCCTTATTCTAAAATGGATTAAAAAAAAATATTGCCAGTAATCTACACACAATACCCCATAATGACATGCAAAAAACATGTTTTCAGAAATTTTTGCAAATTTATTACAAAAAAAATAAAAAATAATATTATTTACAAAAGTATTCAGACCTGTTGCTATGTAACTTGAAATTGAGCTCAGGTGCATCCTGTTTCCATTGATTATCCTTGATGTTTCTACAACTTGATTGGAGTCCACCTGTGGTAAATTCAATTGATTGGACATGATTTGGAAAGGCACACACATTTTAAATAAGGTCTCACAGTTGAGAGTACATGTCAGCAAAACCAAGCCATGAGGTCGAAGGAATGGTCCGTAGAGCTCTGAGACAGGATTGTGTCGAGGCACAGATCTGGGGAAGGGTACCAAAAAATGTCTGCAGCATTTAAGATCCCCAAGAACACAGTGGCCTCCATCATTCTTAAATGAAAGACGTTTGTAACCACCAATACTCTTCCTAGAGCTGGCCGCCCAGCCAAACTGAGCAATCGGGGGAGAAGGGCCTTGGTCACACAGCTCCAGAGTTCCTCTGTGGAGAGGGGAGAACCATCCAGATGGACAACCATCTCTGCAGCACTCCATCAATCAGGCCTTTATGGTAGAGTGGCCAGATGGAAGCCACTCCTCAGTAAAAGGCACATGACAGCCCGCTTGGAGTTTGCCAAAAAGCACCTAAAGACTCTCAGACCATGAGAAACAAGATTCTCTGGTTTGATGAAACCAAGATTGAAGTCTTTGGCCTGAATGCCAAGTGCCACATCTGGAGGAAACCTGGCACCATTCCTACGGTGAAGCATGGTGGTGGTAGCTGTGGGGATGTTTTTCAGCAGCAGGGACTGCGAGACTAATCAGGATCGAGGAAAAGATGAATGGAGTAAAGCACAGAGAGATCCTTGATGAAGTCCTGAGTATTCTGGAGCAGGTTCTCAGACTGGGGCAAAGGTTCAACTTTAAACAGGACAACGACCCTAAGCACACAGCCAAGACAACGCAGGAGAGGCTTCGGGATAGATCTCTGAATGTCCTTGAGTGGCCTAGACAGAGCCCGGAATTGAACCCGTTTGAACATCTCTGGAGAGACCTGAAAATAGCTGTGCAGCGACGCTCCCCATCCAACCTGACAGAGCTTGAGAGGATCTGCAGGGAAGAATGGGAGAAACTCCCAAAATACAGTTGTGCCAAGCTTGTAGCGTCATACCAAAGAAGACTCGATGCTGTATTTGCTGCCAAAGGTGCTTCCACAAAGTACTTATGTAAATGTGACATTTCATTATTTAAAAAAAGTATAATTGTCACCATATTTTTTTAACATGTTTTTGCTTTGTCATTATTGGGTACTGTGTGTAGATGAGGGAAAAACACATATTTAATGAATTTTAGAATCAGCCTGTAATGTAACAATGTGGAAAAAGTCAAAGGGGTCTGAATACTTTCCGAATGCACTGTAGTTACAGGGATCCCAGGAGGTACAGGCAAATATGTTTATTGTCATGCAAAAGTATTTCTTATGTACCAAAACCATTCCCTGGCTACCCATCCACACCGCTCCGGCCAAACTGAAGTTTGTTATCCGCAATGAATGTATGTGGCGATTAAAATTCAGGGTGAATCATCAGGCAACCAAGGCCAATGAATGGAGAGAGAAGTGATCTGGAGGGAGTTCCAGACCTCAGCTTTTTATGAAGCAGAATAGAAGACAAGGAGAGTGCAGGGTGGATGACAAGGAAATAATGAACATGCACACACATTCTCTCCTCTCTCACACACACACACACACACACACACACACACACACACACACACACACACACACACACACACACACACACACACACACACACACACACACACACACACACACACACACACACACACACACACACACACACACACACACACACGTAAATACATTGTAAGGTATCAAGGCCTACAACTCTAGAGTGCAGTAAAAAAAAGATTTTTCATTAATATTATCATTAACTGACAATTCTATAATGTATACATATTATAACAATACATAAGTGACCAATAGTTGTGATTATTTAGTGTTTTAATTACTCAACAAGTATTGTCTCAAAGTGGGATTGAACCGTGTCTCAAAAGCAGCAGAAAAGGTCAAATAAGGTCACAATTTATGTTATGGCAGATGCTTACGCCCATCCACCATCCCCGTCCACAACGCCTTAGCAAAACCAAAGGCTACTTGAAGGTAACAGCGCTCATTGTTGCTCCTAGTGGCCAGTTTCTGCATCATCTGCCGCCATCCTCAGAAAAGGATGGACGTCGAACCCTGACTTGTTTCACCGGTGACCTGGCTGGGCGTATGTTCTACAAATAGAGATTTGGTTGGAAAATATATGCTTGTTTACCAATGCCCTTTGAGTAGTGACCTCTTGTGTGAGGAGCAAAGGTGATTTACATGATGGAGGATTGTACTGTGGTGAACTTCAGCTTCAGAACATGGAAAGATGTGCTATTCAGACCAAAGCCCGAAATACAGACAGACCCTGATTAGTTTGACATTCTATGTTTTATGGGACAATAAAATGGAATGTAGAAACCAGAGACACTAGGGATGTCCTTGACATCTGAAACATTGTTCTGCTGCTCTGTAGAACGTTGGCAAACTGGAATGTTTCAAGGAACGGAATACAAATTGAGTTTTGGAAACTCCAACTTTCATCATTGGCTTTGTAAAAATAAAGGCTTTTCAAATAAATCCCAATCAAAATCTAATTTTATTTGTCACATGCGGCTAATACAACAGGTGTAGTCATTACTGTGAAATGCTTACTTACGAGCCCTTTCCCGACAGAGTTAAAAAGGAAGAACATTTGCACAAAATAAATAAATAAGGAAATACTAACACAATAAAATAACAATAGCGAGGCTATATACAAGGAGTACCGGTACCGAGACAATGTGATGGGGGTGCGAGGTAGTTGAGGTGATTGAGGTAATATATACAGTACCAGTCAAAAGTTTGGACACACCTACTCATTCAAAGGTTTTTATTTATTTTACTATTTTCTACATTAGAATAATAGTGAAGACATCAAAACTATGAAATAACATAGTTATGTAATAACACATATGAAATCATTTCACTGTATATATACTTTTTCTATTGTATTATTGACTGTATGTTTGTTTATTCAATGTGTAACTCTTTGTTGTTGTTTGTGTCACACAGTTTTGCTTTATCTTGGCCAGGTTGCAGTTGTAAATGAGAACTTGTTCTCAACTAGCCTACCTGGTTAAATAAAGGTGAAAAAAAATGTAGCAAGCAAAAAAGTGTTAAACAAATCAAAATATATTTTAGAGTCTTCAAATAGCCACCCTTTGCCTTGATGACAGCTTTGCACACTCTTGGCATTTTCTCAACGAGCCTCACCTGGAATACTTTTCCAACAGTCTTGAAGGAGTTCCCACATATGCTGAGCACTTGTTGGCTGCTTTTCCCTCACTCTGCGGTCCAACTCATCCCAAACCATCTCAATTGGGTTGAGGTTGGGTGATTGTGGAGGCCAGGTCATCTGATGCAGCACTCCTTCTTGGTCAAATAGCCCTTACACAGCCTGGAGGTGTGTTGGGTCATTGTCCTGTTGAAAAACCAATGATAGTCCCACTAAGCGCAAACCAGATGGGATGGCGTATCGCTGCCAAATGATGTGATAGCCATGCTGGTTAAGGGTGCCTTGAATTCCAAATAAATCACAGACAGTGTAACCAGCAAAGCACCATCACACCTCCTCCTCCGTGCTTCACGGTGGGAACCACACATGCAGAGATCATCTGTTCACCTACTCTGCGTCTCACAAAGACACCGTGATTGGAACCAAAAATATTAAATTTGGACTCATCAGACCAAAGGACAGATTTCCACCAGTCTAATGTCCATTGCTCGTGTTTCTTGGCCCAAGCAAGTCTCTTCTTACTGGTGTCCTTCAGTAGTGGTTTCTTTGCAGCAATTTGACCATGAAGGCCTGATTCACGCAGTCTCTAGACAGTTGATGTTGAGATGTGTCTGTTACTTGAACTATGTGAATCATTTATTTGAGCTGCAATTTCTGATGCTGGTAACTCTAAGGAACTTATCCTCTGCAGCAGAGGTAACTCTGGGTCTTCCTTTCCTGTGGCGGTCCTCATGAGAGCCAGTTTCATCATAGAGCTTGATGGTTTTTGCGACTGCCCTTGAAGAACTTTAAAAGTTCTTGAAATGTTCCCCATTGACTGACCTTCATGTCTTAAAGTAATGATGGACTGTTGTTTCTCTTTACTTATTTGAGCTGTTCTTGCCATAATATGGACTTCGCTCAAACGCATTGAGAAGGAAAGAAATTTCACAAATTAACTTTTAACAAGGTAGACCTGTTAATTGAAATGAATTCCAGGTGACTACCTGATGAAGCTGTTTGAGAGAATGCCAAGAGTTTGCAAAACTGTCATCAAGGCAAAGGGTGGCTAAAATATATGTAATATAAACTTTTTTGCTTAATACATGATTCCATATGTGTTATTTCACATTTTTGATGTCTTCACTATTATTCTACAATGTAGAAAATAGTTTTAAAAACATTTAAAAACCTTAAATGAGTAGGTGTGTCCAAACCTTTGAATGGTACTGTACATGTAGGTAGGGGTAAAAGTGACTACGCCATCAGGATGGATAATTAACAGAGTAGCAGCATCCGAATACATTTGAGTCATTTAGCAGATGCTCTTATCCAGAGTGACCTACAGTTAGTGCATTCATCTACAGATAGCTAGGAGGGACAACCACATATCACAGGGATAGAAAGTACATTTATTCCTCAATAAAGTAGCTATCAGCAGTCATAGTTAGTAAGAGGGAAAAAATTGTGAAGCGATTGTTAGTTCACAAAAGGCTTTTTTAGGTGTGTGTGTGGGGGGGGGAGTGATTATTTAAGATACCCATTGAAGAAGTAGGGTTTCAGATGTTTTCGGAAGATGGGACTCTGCTCTCCTAGCTTCAGGGGCAAAGCAGCTTCGTCTGGTAAGACGAGGTGCGGATGTCTGTGTCTATTTGTCAATAACAGCTGGTGCACGATGTCTAATATTAAAGAAGTCTCAAGGTATTGCTGGCCTGAGGTAGAGTACCTCAAGATAAGTTATAGACTACACTATATGAGTTCTCATCAAAATTATTTGTAGCCGTCTGTTTACCACCACAAACCGTTGCTGGCACTAAGACCACACTCAACGAGCTGTATAAGGCCAGAAGCAAATAAGAAAATGCCCATCCAGAAGTGACGCAAACTTAAATCCGTTTTACCTCATTTCTACCAGCATGTGCAACCAGAGGGAAAAAAACTCTAGACCATCTTTACTCCACACACAGAGACGCGTACAAAGCTCTCCCTCGCCCTCCATTTGGCAAGTCTGACCATAAATCTATCCTCCTGATTCCTGCTTACAAGCAAAAACTAAAGTAGGAAAGTAGGACCAGTGACTCGCTCAATAAGGAAGTGGTCAGATGACGTGGATGCTACGCTACAGGACTGTTTTGCTCGCACAGACTGTAATATGTTCCGGGATTCATCCAATGGCAACCACTCCACAAATTTCTTGTTAACAAACTATAGTTTTGGCAAGTCGGTTAGGATGTCTACTTTGTGCATGACACAAGTAATTTTTCCAACAATTGTTTACAGACAGATTATTTCACTTATAATTCACTGCATCACAATTCCAGGGGGTCAGAAGTTTACATACACTAAGTTGACTGTATCTTTAAACAGCTTGGAAAATTCCAGAAAATGAGGTCATGGCTTTAGAAGCATCCTTGGGAGCAATTTCCAAATGCCTGACGGTACCACGTTCATCTGTACAAACATCAGTACACAAGTATAAACACCATGGGGCCACGCAGCCGCCATACCGCTCAGGAAGGAGACGCGTTCTGTCTCCTAGAGATGAATGTACTTTGGTGCGAAAAGTGCAAATCAGTCCCAGAACAACAGCAAAGGACCTTGTGAAGATGCTGGAAGAAACACGTACAAAAGTATCTATATCCACAGTAAAACGAGTCCTACATTGTCATAACCTGAAAGGCCACTCAGCAAGTAAGAAGCCACTGCTCCAAAACCGCCATAAAAATGCCAAACTACGGTTTGCAACTGCACACATGGGGACAAAGATAGTACTTTTTGGAGAAATGTCCTCTGGTCTGATGAAACAAAAATAGAACTGTTTGGCCATAATGACCATTGTTATGTTTGGAGGAAAAAGGGGGAGGCTTGCAAGCCGAAGAACACCATCCCAACCATGAAGCACGGGGGTGGCAGCATCATGTTGTGGGGGTGCTTTTCTGCAGGAGGGACTGGTGCACTTCTCAAAATAGATGGCATCATGAGGCAGGAAAATTATGTTTATTAATTGAAGCAACATCTCAAGACATCAGTCAGGAAGTTTTAGCTTGGTCGCAAATGTGTCTTCCAAATGGACAATGACACCAAGCATACTTCCAAATTTGTGACAAAATGGCTTAAGGACCACAAAGTCAAGGTATTGGAGTGGCCATCACAAAGCCTTGATCTCAATCCTATAGAAATGTTGTGGGCAGGACTGAAAAAGCGTGTGCGAGCAAGGAGGCCTACAAACCTGACTCAGTTACACCCGTTCTGTCACGAGGAATGGGACAAAATTCACCCAACTTGTTGTGGGAAGCTTGTGGAAAGCTACCTGAAACGTTTGACCCAAGTTAAACAATTTAAAGGCAATGCTACCAAATATTAATTGAGTGTATGTAAACTTCTGACCCACTGGGAATGTGATGAAAGAAATAAAAGCTGAAATAAATCATTCTCTTTACTATTATTCTGACATTTCACATTCTTAAAATAAAGTGGTGATCCTAACTGACCTAAGACAGGGAATTTTTACTAGGATTAAATGTCAGGAATTGGGAAAAACTGATTTTAAATGTATATGGCTAAGGTGTATGTAAACTTCCGACTTCAACTGTAAATACATGCACTACATGACCAAAGGTATGTGGACACCTGCTCGTCGAACATTTCATTCCAAAATCATGGGCATTAATATGGACTTGGTCCCCCCTTTTCTGCTATAACAGCCTCCACTCTTCGGCAAGGCTTTCTACTTGATGTTGGAACATTGTTGCTGGGACTTGCTTCCATTCAGCCACAAGTGCATTAGTGAGGTTGGGCATTTATGTCGTAGTCAGCATTCCAATTCATCCCAAAGGTATGCGATGGGGTTAAGGTCAGGGCTCAATGCAGGCCAGTCAAGTTCTTCCATTTTCATGCTGAAACAGGAAAGGGCCTTCCCAAACTGTTGCCACAAAGTTGGATATAGCACAGAATCGTCTAGAATGCCGTTCTGTGAGCTTATGTGGCCTACCACTTTGCGACTGAGCCATTGTTGCTGCTAGACGTTTCGACTTCACAATAACAGCACTTACAGTTGACCGGGGCAGCTACAACAGGGCAGAAATTTGACGAACTGACTTGTTGGAAAGGTGGCATCCTACGACGGTGCCACATTGAAAGTTACTGAGCTCTTCAGTAAGGCCATTCTACTGCCAATGTCTATGGATATTGCATGGCTGTGTGCTCAATTTTAAACCCTGTCAGCAATGGCTGTGGCTGAAATAGCTAAATCCACTCATTTGAAGGGGTGTCCACATACTTTTGTATATATAGTGTACATACACACACATTCATACATACATACATATACAGTGCCTTGCAAAAAGTATTCATCCCCCTTGGTGTTTTTCCTATTTTATTGCATTACAACCTGTAATTGAAATGGATTTTTATTTGGATTTCATGTAATGGACATACACAAAATAGTCTAAATTGGTGAAGTGAAATGAAAACAATAACTTGTTAAAAAAAAAATACGGAAAAGTGGTGCGTGCATATCTATTTACACCTTTGCTGCAAAGCCCCTAAATAAGATCTGGTGCAACCAATTACCTTCATAAGTCACGTAATTAGTTAAATAAAGTCCACCTGTGTGCAATCTAAGTGTCACATGATCTGTCACATGATCTCCGTATATATTCAGCTGTTCTGAATGACACCAGAGTCTGCAACACCACACAGCAAGGGGCACCATCAAGCAAGCTGCACCATGAAGACCCAGAAGCTCTCCAAACAGGTCAGGGACAAAGTTGTGGAGAAGTACAGATCAGGGTTGGGTTATAAAAAAATATCAGAAACTTTGAACAAGCCACAGAGCACCATTAAATCCATTATACATTTTTTTTAAGAATATGGCACCCCAACAAACCTGCCAAGAGGGCCACCCACCAAAACTCATGGACCAGGCAGGGAGGGCATTAGAGAGGCAACAAAGAGACGAAAGATAACCCTGAAGGAGCTGCAAAGCTCCACAGTGGAGATTTGAGTATCTGTCGATAAGACCACTTTAAACTGTATACTCCACAGAACTGGGCTTTCGGAAGAGTGGCCATAAAAAAAGACATTGCTTAAATAAAAAATAAGCAAACACGTTTGGCGTTCGCCAAAAGGCATGTGGGAGACTCCCCAAACATATGGAATACGGTACTCTGGTCAGATGAGACTAAACTGTAGCTTTTTGGCCATCAAGGAAAACGCTATGTCTGGCGCAAACCCAACACTTCTCATCACCCCAAGATCAACATCCCCACAGTGAAGCATGGTGGTGGCAGCATCATGCTGTGGGGATGTTTTTCACCGGCAGGGACTGGGAAACTGGTCAGAATTGAAGGAATGATGGATGGTGCAAAATACAAGGAAATCCTTGAGGGAAACCTGTTTCAGTCTTCCAGAGATTTGATACTGGGACGGAGGTTCACCTTCCAACAGGACAATGACCCTAAGTATACTGCTAAAGCAACACTGAAGTGGTTTAAGGGGAAACATTTAAATGTCTTGGAATGGCCTAGTCAAAGCCCAGACCTCAATCCAATTGAGAATCTGTGGTATGACTTAAAGATTGCTGTACACCAAGGGAACCCATCCAACTTGAAGGAGCAGAAGCAGTTTTGTCTTGAAGAATGGGCAAAAATTCCAGTGGCTAGATGTGCCAAGCTTATAGAGACATTACCCAAGAGACTTGCAGCTGTAATTGCTGCAAAAGGTGGCTCTACAAAGTATTGACTTTGGGGGGGTGAATAGTTTTGCACGCTCAAGTTCTGTTTTTTATTCTTATATTTGTTTCACAATAAAATAATATTTTGTATCTTTAAAGTGGTAGGCATTTCTGTAAATGAAATGATACAAACACCCCAAAAATCTATTTTAATTCCAGGTTGTAAGGCAACAAAATAGGAAAAATGCCAAGGGGGTGAATACTTTTGCAAGCCACTGTATATATATACACACCTCAAATTTCACAGGAATATAGAAGATCTGATTTATTTTCATAGTGTTATTATGTACAGTAGGTGGTAATTGGCTTCTAACCAGCCGGCACTATAACAGTATTAGATCCAGAGTTATTCTGGAAGCTCATTCTGTTCTGACTTCTCGTGTGTGTGTGTGCATTCATGTGTCATCTCTCCTCCCTATTGTGTGTGTGAGTTTTGTCAGTGAAGTGCTAATTGTAATCATCAGGTTTAACTGTGATGTTTTTAATTGAAAATTATGGGTGAGCGGTTCTGGGAAAGATAAATGTGTGTGTCTGTGAGTGTCCCTATGTGTCTGTGAGTGTCCCTATGTGTCTGTGAGTGTCCCTGTGTGTCTGTGAGTGTCCCTGTGTGTCTGAGTGTCCCTGTGTGTCTGAGTGTCCCTGTGTGTCTGTGAGTGTTCCTGTGTGTCTGTGAGTGTCCCTATGTGTCTGAGTGTTCCTGTGTGTCTGAGTGTCCCTGTGTGTCTGAGTGTCCCTATGTGTCTGAGTGTCCCTATGTGTCTGAGTGTCCCTATGTGTCTGAGTGTCCCTATGTGTCTGAGTGTTCCTGTGTGTCTGTGAGTGTCCCTATGTGTCTGAGTGTCCCTATGTGTCTGAGTGTCCCTATGTGTCTGAGTGTCCCTATGTGTCTGAGTGTCCCTGTGTGTCTGAGTGTCCCTGTGTGTCTGAGTGTCCCTATGTGTCTGAGTGTCCCTATGTGTCTGAGTGTCCCTATGTGTCTGAGTGTCCCTATGTGTCTGAGTGTCCCTATGTGTCTGTGAGTGTCCCTATGTGTCTGAGTGTCCCTATGTGTCTGAGTGTCCCTATGTGTCTGAGTGTCCCTATGTGTCTGAGTGTCCCTATGTGTCTGAGTGTCCCTGTGTGTCTGTGAGTGTCCCTATGTGTCTGAGTGTCCCTATGTGTCTGAGTGTCCCTATGTGTCTGAGTGTCCCTGTGTGTCTGAGTGTCCCTGTGTGTCTGAGTGTCCCTGTGTGTCTGAGTGTTCCTGTGTGTCTGAGTGTTCCTGTGTGTCTGAGTGTGTCCCTGTGTGTCTGTGAGTGTCCCTGTGTGTCTGTGTGTCCCTATGTGTCTGTGTGTCCCTATGTGTCTGAGTGTTCCTGTGTGTCTGTGATTGTCCCTATGTGTCTGAGTGTCCCTATGTGTCTGAGTGTCCCTGTGTGTCTGAGTGTCCCTGTGTGTCTGAGTGTCCCTGTGTGTCTGAGTGTCCCTATG
Source organism: Salvelinus fontinalis (assembly GCF_029448725.1). NCBI lineage: Eukaryota > Metazoa > Chordata > Actinopteri > Salmoniformes > Salmonidae > Salvelinus > Salvelinus fontinalis. Next base: position 11,981,280 of record NC_074671.1, on the reverse strand, counting down.
TGTCTGAGTGTCCCTATGTGTCTGAGTGTCCCTATGTGTCTGAGTGTTCCTGTGTGTCTGTGAGTGTCCCTATGTGTCTGTGAGTGTCCCTGTGTGTCTGTGAGTGTCCCTATGTGTCTGAGTGTTCCTGTGTGTCTGAGTGTCCCTGTGTGTCTGAGTGTCCCTGTGTGTCTGAGTGTCCCTGTGTGTCTGAGTGTCCCTATGTGTCTGAGTGTCCCTATGTGTCTGAGTGTCCCTATGTGTCTGAGTGTCCCTATGTGTCTGAGTGTCCCTATGTGTCTGAGTGTCCCTATGTGTCTGAGTGTCCCTATGTGTCTGTGAGTGTCCCTATGTGTCTGTGAGTGTTCCTGTGTGTCTGTGAGTGTTCCTGTGTGTCCCTGTGTGTCTGTGAGTGTTCCTGTGTGTCCCTGTGTGTCTGTGAGTGTCCCTGTGTGTCTGTGAGTGTTCCTGTGTGTCTGTGAGTGTCCCTATGTGTCTGAGTGTCCCTATGTGTCTGAGTGTCCCTATGTGTCTGAGTGTTCCTATGTGTCTGAGTGTCCCTGTGTGTCAGTGTTTCTGTGAGTGTCTGTGCGTCTGAATGTCTGTGTCCCTATGTGTCTGTGCGTCTGAATGTCCCTATGTGTCTGAGTGTTTCTGTGTGTATCAATCCAAAGTCAAACCTTACAGAAAACAAAGAAACACCTACCTGGTTTGTAGTTTTATGTTGTTGCTTCTGATGGCGCTCTCCCTTTTCTCCCTTTTCTCTCTTTCCGTGTGTGTGTTTTAGGGCAGGCGACACAGGTTGGGAGTGAATCCAGCACTGGAGGGGAGATGGTGCAGTCGAATAGCTATAGGAGGACCATGCAGAACACACACCACTGGACTCAAATGGATCCTGGGTGAGTACACACACACACCAACTCCTTTTTCCCTCTTTGTTCACAAAATCACCCCGTCTGTCTGTTCCCCCCTCCCTGTGGTTTGTTCCAGTCCTAGGCCCAGTGGCCAGCTGTGTTGTTAATGAGTTAGCTCAGACCATGGTACCACCGGTACAGGGGGTGGGGGGGACCTCAACAATCTGTTAAGGTTGGTTGTATAACTCAGTGTCAAGGGGCATCCAGGCAGGAGCGTTCATGGTGTATGTGCATGCTAGCTTGCTTCTTGGCTCCTTGCCAGTGAATATGTGTATATCAATGTCCGTGCTTCTACACCTGCATTGCTTGCTGTTTGGGGTTTTAGGCTGGGTTTCTATACAGCACTTTGAGATATCAGCTGATGTAAGAAGGGCTTTATAAATACATTTGATTTGAATATACAGGTAACTTCTAAAATAAAGGAAACACCAACATAGTGTCTTAATAGGGCGCTGGACCACCACGAGCTACCTGAACAGCTTCACTGCACCTTGGCATTGATTCTACAACATTCTGGAACTCTATTGGAGGGATGTGACACCATTCTTCCACAAGAAATTACATAATTTGGTGTGTTATTAATGGTGGTGGAAAACGCTGTCTCGGATACCGCTCCAGAATCTCCCATAAGTGTTCAATTGGGTTGAGATCTGGTGACTGAGACACACACACACACCCTTTAAACGCCCTATGCTCCTTTGAAACCCCGTTTTCAATGTCACAGACCTTTTCACACAGACCTTTTCTTCTAGTCATGGTAGCCAAAATAATGGCCAGCTTGGCATTTTTAAACATGACCCTAAGCATGATGGGATGTTAATTAACTTAGGAACCACACCTGTGTGTAAGCACATGCTTTCAATATTCTTTGTAATCCTCATTTACTCAAGTGATTCCTTTATTTTGTTACCTGTATGTGTGTGTGTGTGTGCGTCCAGCCGTGAGCGCGTTTGTGCATGAGTGTGTGTTTCTTTCCCACCTGTTACCTTGGCACCTAATTGATAATAAGGGTGGGGTTATGCGTGGGAGGCTCCTTCAGATTAACCAGGCATAATAAAATGAATAATTCATCACACAATTAAAAAAGAAGGCAGTGGAATATTTCCCCTGGGATCGGATGGATGAAGATAAGATAAGTATTGGACCCTCAGCTTTTGTGTGTGTGCGCATATGCAAATGTCTCCATGTTTCCGTAAATGTGTGTTTGACTGAGTAACCTGGCAACAGTATTTTAGAGAAACTAGTGGACAGATTAGGAGTTCGTATGACTTTAAAGTGTGTGTTATAAATGACTATCGCTGTTTAAAGACTTATTCTAATGAATCATATATGCTGTATTATAAAGAGAGACCTGTTGCTGTTAGCGGCTGTCTGGCCTAAAGAGACTGTCAGGGCTTTGGCTCAGTTTGAAGTCCTGCACATTAGAGAGAAACACAGAGGACTGCACTACAAGGCATACAGATCTGTAGTGTGGCAATGTTTCAACCACTGTATATCCATGTCTTGATGATAAGTTTACTGTACAAGTTAGCTCATTTGAACCATATTCTATAATGTTAAACATACTTACTGTGCATATTGTATATATGGATATTATCCTTTATTTTTCTAAAGGAGAGCCCTGATGGTATATTAGCTTGTTTTAGTTGAGTGTTCTGTTTGGCAGGGTTACTGTTTGAATAATAATGTCGTCTGAGTGTTGACTGAGGGAGTTTAAGAGTTGGAGCTCAGCGGAGGAAGAGGGTAGATAAATTAATCATCAGAGAAAATACTGTTCTTCGACATCTCAGATCGGTGGTTGATCAACCCCCAAACACACGCACAAGCATTTCAGTGTGTGTTTTCTGTGGTTGACGGATGGGGGGGGGGGGGGGGCAGCATTCTCCTCAGCACTAAGTCTAACTGTTCCCATCCATTCTCCTCAGCATTCTCCTCAGCACTAAGTCTAACTGTTCCCATCCATTCTCCCCAGCCCTAAGTCCAACTGTTCCCATCCATTCTCCTCAGCACTAAGTCCAACTGTTCCCATCCATTCTCCTCAGCACTAAGTCTAACTGTGCCCATCCATTCTCCTCAGCACTAAGTCTAACTGTGCCCATCCATTCTCCTCAGCACTAAGTCCAACTGTTCCCATCCATTCTCCTCAGCACTAAGTCTAACTGTTCCCATCCATTCTCCTCAGCACTAAGTCTAACTGTTCCCATCCATTCTCTGATGGTGATGACGGCTGTAGAAGAGTTACCTTCTATCTTTACTTGTCAGCCCTGCTATAGAACACATCCCTCTCTCCCTCTGCTGTTCTATTGGCTATACAAACAGCCAGTAGGCAAGAACTGACTAACATTGGCCGCAGCCCTTCATCCTTAATGCTCCTGCATTGTGTGCGTCAGGTGGTGACTGTGAATTAATAAAGTTTTCCAAATAAAATAAAATGTTATTAGTCACATACGCCGAATACAACACCTTACAGTGAAATGCTTACTTACGAGCCCCTAACCAACAGTGCCGTTTAAAAAAAAATATGGATAAGCATAAGAGATAAAAGTAACAAGAAATTAAAGAGCAGCAGTAAAAAATAATATATACAGGGGGGTGCCGGTACAGAGTCAATGTGCGGGGGCACCGGCTAGTTGAGGTAGTATGTACATGTAGGTAGAGTTATTAAAGTGACTATGCATAGATAACAGAGAGTGGCAGTGGTGTGGAGAGGGTGACTATGCATAGATGACAACAGAGTGGCAGTGGTGTGGAGTGGAGAGGGGGGGGGGGGGGCAATGAAAATAGTCTGGGTAGCCATTTTGCATTCAAAACATGGCAAGAGCCCCAAAATGGCCACTGGGTAGAAGCTTAAAAAGAGTAGACTCTGACCCCCGTTAACTTAAATGGCTCTGTTGAGCAAAGCTTCAACCCCTCCAAAAAGATCACATTAAGTTAATGGAGGGCAATGTAGGAGCTGCAGTTTTATAGAGAATGAATGTTCAATAAGGTACAGTAGCGTATGTGCCAGAGCTATGTGATGTCATCGACCATTTCAGTTTGTATGTGAATACTAGAAAACAATCTTACTTGTGTTGTAATTAATGACATCACACATTGAATCTCCTGAGTTTTGGAAAGAGGAAGACAGGATCTGGGGAGAGAAAGTTTTGTGTGTGAGGCTCAGTAAGAGGTCAGAAGGAGCTAATGCAGGGTGCTAATGTGTTTGGAGGATTAGTTGAAGCTGTAAATGTTCTTACTGAAGTGTCAAATAAAATGTATTAGTCACGTGCCGAATAAAAGACCTTACAGTGAAATGCTTACTTACAAGCCCCTAACCAACAATGCAGTTAAAAAAATAAGAATAAGAAATAAAAGTAACAAGTAGTTAAAGAAACTGCAAGCGCATTTGTAAATCAAGAGCTATCTTGAGTTGGGCTCTGGGTTGCTGCAATTGTTGAGAATGTGAGCTTATGGTTGTGTGGGGGTAAGGGTTGAGTGTGTGTGTGGGTGTATGTGTGTAACCCACAACTGTTGCGAAGGAGTAAAGATGTTAGGGACAATAGAGGATGATCCACAGCTATATATAATACATATCGAGGTGAGGGCGATGGAAATGCATTTGGCAGTTGATCTACTTCAATTCGGTAAATGGCACTGTGTGCTCTTTTCAAAGGATGGATCCCAGTCGGTTCAGGGCTATGGGATACAGGGGGTCGAGGGTGGTCTGCCGGGCATTGGGATGACAACCCAACTCGGGAGGAGGAGGGCTTTTAGCGGGTGGAATAGTAGGGACCAGTTGGAGGTTTACTTAGTAGAAATGCAAATATCATGGTACAGCTATATAGACACTCAATCATCATGTTACTTTTTAATGGTACGTTTACAAACAAATATTTTGATAAAAATAATTGAAAGTTGTGTCTCATTATGGTAAGTGGTGAAATAAGTATAGCCAGTTACAATTGTAATGGCCTAGCAGATAATAAGAATAGACGATCAGTATTTACCTGGCCAAAAGAGAAGGAATATAATATCTATTGTTTACAGGTAACCCATTCAACAGTTTTAGATGAAGTTGTGGAAAAAGACATGTAATGCCAGTGCATGTCCAGGCTCGTCTGAAGTTTGCTAGAGAGCATTTGGATGATCCAGAAGAAGATTGGGAGAATGTCATATGGTCAGATGAAACCAAAATATAACTTTTTGGTTAAAAACTCAACTCGTCGTGTTTAGAGGACAAAGAATGCTGAGTTGCATCCAAAGAACACCATACCTACTGTGAAGCATGGGGGTGGAAACATCATGCTTTGGGGCTGTTTTTCTGCAAAGGGACCAGGACGACTGATCCGTGTATAGGAAAGAATGAATGGGGCCATGTATCGTGAGATTTTGAGTGAAAACCTCCTTCCATCAGCAAGGGCATTGAAGATGAAACATGGCTGGGTCTTTCAGCATGACAATGATCCCAAACACACCGCCCGGGCAACGAAGGAGTGGCTTCGTAAGAAGCATTTCAAGGTCCTGGAGTGGCCTAGCCAGTCTGCAGATCTCAACCCCATAGAAAATCTTTGGAGGGAGTTGAAAGTCCTTGTTGCCCAACAGCCCCACAACATCACTGCTCTAGAGGAGATCTGCATGGAGGAATGGGCCAAAATAACAGCAACAGTGTGTGAAAACCTTGTGAAGACTGACAGAAAACATTTGACATTTGTCATTGCCAACAAAGGGTATATAACAAAGTATTGAGAAACTTTTGTTATTGACCAAATACTTATTTTCCACCATAATTTGCAAATAAATTCATTAAAAATCCTACAATGTGATTTTCTGGATTTATTTTTCTCATTTTGTCTGACATAGTCTTGGCCATAGTGGAGTTTGGAGTGTGACTATTTGAGGTTATGGACAAGTGTCTTTTATACTGATAACAAGTTCAAACAGGTGCCATTAATACAGGTAACGAGTGGAGGACAGAGGAGCCTCTTAAAGAAGAAGTTACAGGTCTGTGAGAGCCAGAAATCTTGCTTGTTTGTAGGTGACCAAATACTTATTTTCCACCATAATTTGCAAATAAATTAATTAAAAATCCTACAATGTGATTTTCTGGATTTTTTTTTCTCATTTTGTCTGTCATAGTTGAAGTGTACCTATGATGAAAATTACAGGCCTCTCTCATCTTTTTAAGTGGGAGAACTTGCACAATTGGTGGCTGACTAAATAATTTTTTGCCCCACTGTATTACTCTTACAGAATTTCCACGTGGGCGAGGATATTGGAAACGTAATCAAAGCCTACTAGATGATAAATTGTTTAGAACTAGGACAGAAGAATTTATAACTGACTTTTTCAGACATAACATAGGTACAGCAGATCCCCGTATTGTATGGGACGCTTTTAAGTGTGCCTTTAGAGGCAATGCAATTTAGTACTCATCTATAAAACAAAAGCAATTTAATTTAAAAGAGTCCATATTAACAAAGGAAATTGAAGGACTAACAGTAGTTAGATTGCAATAAAAACTGTCAGGGTTGTGTGCGGCGAAGTAGCAGAGTCAAATGCAGGACACAGGTGTTGAGCGAAACACAAAACGTTTACTCAAAAATCACAGCAAAATTCCACAAAGGGAATAATTACAAAACATCATAAGAAATAACAACAACCACTAACGTAACAAACAATCACGGACAAAACAGAAATGAAAGCCAGAGGGTTAAATAGGGAACATAATAGGGGAATTGAAACCAGGTGTGTAATATTGCAGACAAAACAAAACGAAACAGAAAAATGGATCGGTGGTGACTAGAAAGCCGGTGACGTTGACCGCCGAACACCACCCGAACAAGGAGAAGGGCCGACTTCGGCGGAAGTCGTGACAAAAAACGGTACCATAGAGGGACCGAATAAGTTAGAGGAAAAACAAAATAAATGGAGGAACTTATTCAAGAAAGATCTAGTGTAATATATTATTAAAATAAAGCGAACTGGATGGAATATGGGGAAAAATGCACCAAATTATTTTTCAATCTTCAATATAGAAATGCTACCAAAACATTTTTATTAAAACTTGTTACAAATGATGGAGTCACGCATGATTCACCAAATGATATTTTGAAAGAGGAAGTAAAGTACTTTAAGAATATGTTTTCGTTTCAGGCTCCTCCATCTCCACTAACTGAAACTAATTGTATGGATTTTTTTCCTAATAATAATGTAAAATTAACATCTGTACAGAAAGACTCATGTGAAGGCCAAATTACAGAGAAGGAACTGCTTGATGCAATTGGGGCCTTTAAGGATGGGAACACTCCAGGGCTGGATGGCATACCTTTTGGAAGTATACCAAACTTTTTTGGATATACTCAAAGGACCATTATTAGCTTGTTTTAACCACTCCTATATAAATGGTAGATTATCAGACAGGCAACAAGGTCTGATATCCTTATTACTGAAATAGGACCCAAGTGGTATATATAAAGTTACAGTCCATAAAAAAAATTGGAGACCTCTTACACTTCAGTGTTGTGATGCAAAAATCCTAGCAAAATACTTGGCGCATAGAATTAAAAAAGTATTGTCAGATATTATTCATCCTAATCAGACAGGTTTTTTACATGGATGATACATTGGAGATAATATTAGACAAGTACTGGAAACAATAGAACACTATGAAATATCGGGGACACCAGGCCTGGTTTTCATAGCTGATTTTGAAAAGGCTTTTGATAAAGTACGACTGGAGTTTATATATAAATGCCTAGAATATTTCAATTTTGGGGAATCTCTTATAAAATGGGTTAAAGTTATGTATAGTAAACCTAGGTGTAAAATAGTAAATAATGGCTACATCTCAGAAAGTTTTAAACTATCTAGAGGAGTAAAACAAGGTTGTCCACTATCGGCATATCTATTTATTATTGCCATCGAAATGTTAGCTGTTAAGATTAGATCAAACAATAATATTAAAGGATTATAAATCAGTGGCTTAAAAACTAAGGTGTCATTGTACGCTGATGATTTATGTTTTCTTTTAAAACCACAATTAGAGTCTCTCCGCGGCCTCTTAGAGGATCTAGATACTTTTGCTATCCTCTCTGGATTAAAACCAAATTATGATAAATGTACCATATTACGTAATGGATCACAAAAAAATGCACATTTTACATTACCATGTAGTTTACCAATTAAAAATGGTCTGACGGAGATGTGGACATACTCGGTATACAAATACCTAAGGAAAGAAATGATCTCAATCCAATAATTTTTTTTAGAGAAAGTTAGCAAAAATAGATAAGATCTTGCTACCATGGAAAGGAAAATACCTGTCTATTTGTGGAAAAATCACCCTGATTAACTCTTTAGTCATGTCACAGTTGACCTATTTACTTATGGTTTTGCCTACACCTAGTGACCTGCTTTTTAAATTATATGAACAAAAAATATTCAATTTTATTTGGAACGGCAAGCCAGATAAAAGTGCCTATTTATTTAACGAATATGAATTCAGAGGGCAGAAATTATTAAATATTAAAGCAAACTGGTTCTCTAGTCAATTGGTACGAATGTCTCATCCTATGTTCAAGAAGGGCCTTTTTCCCTTTATTCAGATTACACCTGCTCACTTTCGTTTGTTTGAAAAGGAAATAATCTCCAAAATATCTTTATTTTTTAAACAAGCCTTAGAAAGTTGGTTGCAATTTCAGTTTAATCCACCTGAAAGGACGGAACAAATAGTACAACAAATATTGTGGTTAAATTCAAATATACTAATTGATAAAAAAAACTGTATTTATCGAAGAAATGTTTAAAAAAGGTATAATTTTAGTGAATGATATCATAAATAGGACTGGTAGAGTTATGTCACACATGCAGCTAACACAGACATATGGAAATGTCTGCTCTACCCAAAATTACAACTAATTCATTGCAGCATTACCACAAAAATGGAAGAGGCAAGTAGAAGGGGAAAAAAGTAAGGAACTTGTATGTCGGCCCTGTATTAAAGAACATAAATGGTTAAAGAAAAGTGTGATGAATAAAAACATATACCAATTTTAATTTAAGGACCAAAAAACTGACAGCTGTGCCATATAAATTGCAAAATAGTTGGGAAGAGATTTTCGATGTACCCATTCCATGGCACATGGTTTATGAACTGATTCGCAAAACAACGCCGGATTCAAAACTTTGAATTTTTCAATTTAAATTACTGTACAAAATTCTTGCAACTAATAGAATGTTATATATATGGGGGATACAATCTTTCCAGCTCTGCAGATTCTGCTGTGAGGAGGCAGAGTCATTAGATCATTTATTTTGGTATTGTCCATATGTAGCTCGGTTTTGGTCACAGGTCCAGGAATGGCTGAAGAATTGCAACATTTGCCTAGAACTAACGCTACAGATAGCAATACTGGGTGATTTGAAAAGCCATAGTCAATCAATCAATAATATAATAATTATTTTAGCAAAAAAATATATTTTTAATTTACAATCTGTAGGAGCTATGAGAATAGGAAGGGTCAATTATTTTGTGAAGCATCACAGCACAGTTGAAAAATATATGGCAAATAGAAATCTGAAATGGATGATGTTGAGAGATAGATGGGAGGGGTTGAATGGAGCTGAAGGGTGGGACTAATAACAAGATAAACAATGTAAAACATACCGGATCTGTAAAATGTATATAGGTTCGGAACTTTTGTGAAATAGCACAGTTACAAATAGAAATCAAACTGGATGGACATCAGAAATAGAGGAAGGAACAAACAAGTCAGATAACTATTGTAAAGTAGACTGTGTCTGTAAAATGTGTATAAGATGTATAAATTGAAGGTAAAAACAGAAGTGTTTATTAGTTTACTCCAATTGGAGGATCGGTGGTAGGTTTTGCGGGGAATAATAATAAAGGTATATTCTTTTAAAAAGTATGTATGTCTATATAAGTATGTGTATGTATATATGTGTATATGTATGCATGCGTGTATGGATATATTTACCAAAAAAATATGGGGGTTTGGAAAGGATGCAGACAATTACATTGGAAGCAACATTCTTTCCGCAATATTAAGCTGATCCACCCCTTAACAAAACACACACAAAAAAAACAAGTAGTTAAAGAGCAGCAGTAAAATAACGATAGCGAGACTATAAACAGGGGCTACCGGTACAGAGTCAATGTGCGGGGGCACCGGTTAGTGAAAGTAATTGAGGTAATATGTACATGTAGGTAGAGTTAAAGTGACTATGCATAGATAAACAGAGAGTAGCAGCAGTGTAAAAAGGGGGTAGAAATATTAAAGTGACTATGCATAGGTAATAACAGAGTGGCAGCGGTGTAATGCAAATAGTCTGGGTAGCCATTCGATTAGATGTTCACGAGTCTCATGGTTTGGGGGTAGAAGCTGTTTAGAAGCCTCTTGGACCTAGACTTGGTGCTCCGGGTCCGCTTACCATGTGGTAGCAGAGAGAACAGTCTATGACTAGGGTGGCTGGAGTCTTTGACAATTTTTAGGGCCTTCCTCTGACACCGCCTGGTATAGAAGTCCTGGATGGCAGGAAGCTTGGCCCCAGTGATGTACTGGGCCGAGCAGTTGCCATACCAGGCAGTGATGCAACCAGTCAGGATGCTCTCAATGGTGCAGCTGTAGAACCTTTTGAGGATCTGAGGACCCATGCCAAATCTTTTCAGTCTCCTGAGGGGGAATAGGTTTTGTCGTGCCCTCTTCACGACTGTCTTGGTGTGCTTGGACCATGTTAGTTTGTTGGTGATGTGGACACCAAGGAACTTGAAGCTCTCAACCTGCTCCACTACAGCCCCGTCGATGAGAATGGGCGCATGCTTGTTCCTCTTTTTCCTGTAGTCCACAATAATTTCCTTTGTCTTCATCACGTTGAGGGAGAGGTTGTTGTCCTGGCACCACACAGCCAGGTCTCTGATCTCCTCCCTATAGGTTGTCTCGTCGTTGTCGGTGATCAGGCCTACCACTGTTGTGTCATCGGCAAACTTAATGATGGTTTTAGAGTCATGCCTGGCCGTGCAGTCATGAGTGAACAGGGAGTACAGGGGGGGACTGAGCACGCACCCCTGAGGGGCCCCTGTGTTGAGGATCAGCATGGCGGATGTGTTGTTACCTACCCTTACCACCTGGGGGGCGGCCCGTCGGGAAGTCCAGGATCTAGTTGCAGAGGGAGGTGTTTAGTCCTAGGGACCTTAGCTTATTGATGAGCTTTGAGGGCACTATGGTGTTGAACGCTGAGCTGTAGTCAATGAATAGCATTCTCACATAGGTGTTCCTTTTGTCCAGGTGGGAAAGGGCAGTGTAATAGAGATTGCATCATCTATGGATCTGATAGGGCGGTACCTTAGTGATCTTAGTCCCTGTGCCCAAGAACAATATGGTAGTCTGCTTAAAACATGTTGGTATTACAAACTCGGACAGGGAGAGGTTGAACATGTATGTGAAGACACTTGCCAGTTGGTCAGCGCATGCTTGCAGTACATATCCTCGTAATCCGTCTGGCCCTGCGGCCTTGAGAATGTTGACCTGTTTAAAGGTTTTACTCACATCGGCTGCGGAGAGCGTGATCACACAGTTATCCGGAACAGCTGGTGCTCTCATGCATGTTTCAGTGTTATTTGCCTCGAAGCGAGCATAGAAGTAGTTTAGCTCGTCTAGTAGGCTCGTGTCACTGGGCAGCTCTCGGCTGTGCTTCCCTTTGTAGTTTGTAATGGTTTGCAAGCCCTGCCACATCCGACGAGCGTCAGAGCCGGTGTGTGTTTGGATTGGTTAAAGCTAAAATAGGTAACTTTTTGGGTGACCTGACTAAATTCACCTTGATGAAGACAGCTTGTCTGTCGAAACGTTGGTTATTAAATTGTTGCATCTGAGCTCCTAGAGTGTGCGGCTCTCCTTTTCTTTTTCAAGTGCTCTACTCCGCTAGCCAGCACCTCGCCTAAACAGGTGTGCGTTTCTTCGCCTCCAGATACGTATGTACACACACCTAGCAAGAGAGAGAGAGGCGTAAGTGTAAGTAACATCAGACAGTAGTAATAATAGAACAGTGTAGTTCTTCATCCGTCTAGACGTGTCAGCCCTGTTCAGAAAGGTATAAACATGTCCTCCTAACTGCTGAAGTCAAGCAGGACATTTCTCTAATTCTCCTTCTCTCACATCTTCTTTGCTTTCTGTCTCCTTGCTGTCTTTTTATATTTAAGAGAAGTGGATATGTTATTATGTACTTTTTCTTTCTCTCTCTTGCACACACAGGTGAATTATTTGTATTGTATCTAAAGCTGCAGTATGTACTAATGACTGTCTGGGTTTATTCTCTGCAGGAAAAGAGGGAGGGAGGGGGAGAGAGCATTTGTTTCTGTTTTCTCCTGGCCTAAATCAGATGTTGCTGAACTATCTCACCGTCTGACCTTGGTATAGTCTCGCTCTCTCTCTCATTCCATCTCCTGCTCAAGGTCTGAAGAGAAAAAATAAGAGGGAGGTGAAGTATCCTCAAAGTATTCTCCAGCCGTGCTATGTCAAGATGAGAGGAAGGGAGGGAAACTGCTGTTGTACAGTTTTATGTCCTTTTAGATCTGAGCTATACAGAGTCATGCTGGGAGAGGAAATGAACAGAAAGATACCTGATGTGAAGAACCACACACACACACACACACAGGGAGAGTTACCATCCTCAATTACCCACACAAACAGACTACAGAGCCTCAGGATAGCTTCATTAGTAATCCTCTCCTCAGCCCTGATAACGATCGATGGCAGCTAGTGTTGCTCCAGGGACCGGAATGAGCGCCGCACCTTCACTGATAACAATGAAGCTGTTTGCTGGCTGTAATTGCCTTTTCAGCCCTGAGACCAGAGAAGGTGACCGCTTTAAATACCCATATTTACACTACAAATTACTCTGGAGAGAGGTGAGGAGAGAGGGGGGGGGGGGGGGTGATGACTCCAAATAGTCTTTGGGGGTGGCTCTAGCGGAATGGCGTTTCGGCTGAAATGGAACTGTGTCTCTTGCTCTCTCCCCCCTTCTGTTTAAAATCTTATCAGGCGTGGAGCTGTGACTTGAGCTAGCTTAATTAGCCCCAACCTACACTATATATACAAAAGTATGTGGACACCCCTTCAAATGAGTGGATTCGGCTATTTCAGCCAAACCCGTTGCTGACAAGTGTATAAAATCAAGCACACAGCCATGACATCTCCATAGCCAAACATTAGAATGGCATGACTGAAGAGCTCAGTGACTTTCAATGTGGCACCTTCATAGGATGCCACCTTTCCAACAAGTCAGTTTGTCACGTTTCTGCCCTGCTAGATCTGCCCCGGTCAACTAAGTGTTGTTATTGTGAAGTGGAAACATCTAGGAGCAACAACGGCTCAGCTGAAGTGGCTGCTCACAGAACGGGACCGCCGAGTGCTGAAGCGCGTAAAAAATGTTCTGTAACATTCACTAGGGAGTTCCAAACTGCCTCTGGAAGCAAAGTCAGCACAATAACTGTTCGTTGGGAGCTTCATGAAATGGGTTTCGATGGCCGAGCAGCTGTGTACGTGCGTACCTGTCTATCTAAAAAAAATCTTCCCCCAGCAATCCACTGTTCCTCTTTCCACAGTGCAGTACTGCCCCTAGTGGTTAAATTAACTACAACTAGTGTCTTCAGCATAGGTTCTGCAGAAGTACGGTTTGGAGGACTCACATCATTCACAAAACATATGGTATGCCTCTGCCTCAATGTCCTCTATAGCCAATTACTTCCTTTCATTCTTTTCAGGCCTGTTTTCACATACAAACCACAGTAACATCGAGGATGTTTACAACACGTACACAAAACACAGTAACATCGTGGATGTTTACAACACACACACAAAACACAGTAACATCGTGGATGTTTACAACACGCACACAAAACACAGTAACATCATGGATGTTTACAACACGCACACAAAACACAGTAACATCATGGATGTTTACAACACACATACAAACCACAGTGTAACATCGTGGATGTTTACAACACGTACACAAAACACAGTAACATCATGGATGTTTACAACACACATACAAACCACAGTGTAACATCGTGGATGTTTACAACACGTACACAAAACACAGTAACATCATGGATGTTTACAACACACATACAAAACACAGTGTAAAATCGTGGATGTTTACAACACGCACACAAAACACAGTAACATCGTGGATGTTTACAACACGCACACAAAACACAGTGTAACATCGTGGATGTTTACAACACGTACACAAAACACAGTAACATCGTGGATGTTTACAACACGCACACAAAACACAGTAACATCGTGGATGTTTACAACACGTACACAAAACACAGTAACATCATGGATGTTTAAAACACGCACACAAAACACAGTAACATCGTGGATGTTTACAACACGTACACAAAACACAGTAACATCATGGATGTTTACAACACGTACACAAAACACAGTAACATCATGGATGTTTACAACACACACACAAAACACAGTAACATCATGGATGTTTACAACACACACACAAAACACAGTAACATCGTGGATGTTTACAACACGCACACAAAACACAGTGTAACATTGTGGATGTTTACAACACGTACACAAAACACAGTAACATCGTGGATGTTTACAACACACATACAAAACACAGTAACATCGTGGATGTTTACAACACGCACACAAAACACAGTAACATCGTGGATGTTTACAACACGCACACAAAACACAGTAACATCGTGGATGTTTACAACACGTACACAAAACACAGTAACATCATGGATGTTTAAAACACGCACACAAAACACAGTAACATCGTGGATGTTTACAACACGTACACAAAACACAGTAACATCATGGATGTTTACAACACGTACACAAAACACAGTAACATCATGGATGTTTACAACACACACACAAAACACAGTAACATCATGGATGTTTACAACACACACACAAAACACAGTAACATCGTGGATGTTTACAACACGCACACAAAACACAGTGTAACATTGTGGATGTTTACAACACGTACACAAAACACAGTAACATCGTGGATGTTTACAACACGTACACAAAACACAGTAACATCATGGATGTTTACAACACGTACACAAAACACAGTAACATCATGGATGTTTACAACACACACACAAAACACAGTAACATCGTGGATGTTTACAACACGCACACAAAACACAGTGTAACATTGTGGATGTTTACAACACGTACACAAAACACAGCAACATCGTGGATGTTTACAACACGCACACAAAACACAGTAACATCGTGGATGTTTACAACACGCACACAAAACACAGTAACATCGTGGATGTTTACAACACACATACAAAACACAGTAACATCATGGATGTTTACAACACACACACAAAACACAGTAACATCATGGATGTTTACAACACACACACAAAACACAGTAACATCATGGATGTTTACAACACGCACACAAAACACAGTAACATCATGGATGTTTACAACACACACACAAAACACAGTAACATTGTGGATGTTTACAACACACACACAAAACACAGTAACATCATGGATGTTTACAACACACACACAAAACACAGTGTAACATTGTGGATGTTGTTTTTTGAAGCAGGATGGTGTTTTGTCAGGCTGATGTGCATTCAGCCAACTGACATTTTGATTTGTTCTCGTTGTTTGTTTAGTACCATCCAGGAAACGTGATTATGGTTGACTATTTTTTTTTAATACACATTCAATAACCTAATTTAATATTCTACATATGTTTTGTTCTCCTGTCCCAGTAGACTTTTCAAACAAAGTAAATCTGAGATGTTAGTGTTGACGTAGTAGAATAGGAGGCGGTTTTAGCCTGTCTGCCAGTAGAATGGGGTTATATGGTAGAATAACTTTGTCCCCAAGGGAATGTGAGGTGTGGTTATTAAAATCACAAGACAATATTACACAATGTCATAATCCAGACAGTCCATGTATAACCCATTTTACCACAACCCTTGAGGTGCACACAGATGCTAAACATATCCTTCATATTAAATAGACGACATGACAGTCCCTCCTGCAATAAGTTAAGTAGTACATTCTTTGAGTTCTGATGGAAGGAAAAACGCAACATCTGGCAATACCCGATTTTGCCAAACGAGGTCACTGTCGACCTAGTCTCAGGACCACCTCATCTATTGACGTCTTCAGTAACCTTCAAGACTGATATCATCACCCTAGCTATAGTCCTCTCACTTTGTTTTGATGTCACCCCCCTGTCAATGTTCGATTGTAATGAAGAATATTAACACCAATGGACACATGAAGAGAACCTGAAAATCCTCAACTGAATGCAGCTAGCTCTATGGTGGAAGTCTCTCCTGTTCGGACCAGAGGGTTGGCTTTGAGGCATACCAGTTCCCAGTTCTCTTATGCACAATGCTAGTCTTTGTGTGTGTGAACGCTCTCTGGCCCCAGATTACCCTCCCACCACCGTTCCCCTGGTCCCAGGGGAGTGCTTTAATACACAGCATGAAGTGGTCTGACTGGATCACCCTGGGGTTACACAGGAACAGACGGTCTGTTTGTAAACGGTGGTGTGGTTGCAATAAACCTGCATTATCTGAAGCGCTTTCCTCTATTACCTTGGCATGTAGGTTCTGCAGGCTGAGCATGTCTTACTGACTGTGTTATAGACAACCAGGTTCTGCAGTTCGGGAGGCTGGTGAGCACGTCCAACACCTACGAGCCCGTCAGCCAGGGAGACCAGAGGAAGCCTGTAACCGTGACTACAGACCAGCCGTTGCTCTGGAGCATGGGCATCTGCAGGGACAAGAAATTACATAATCGACCAGGGTGCTCCACCCTCTACCAGCACAGGGGGGGGGGGGGGGGCATACTCTCAATGGTGGATTGTAGGGTGCAAGTCTACGGTTTGGAACCCAGCACCTTAAAATCGGGGAGGATGCACTCATAGTAGTGACTGGAACAGAATAAATTGAATGGTATCCAACACATCAAACATTGTTTCCATGTGTTTAATACCACTCCATTCTAGACATTATGAGCCATCCTCCCCTCAGCAGCCTCCTGTGATGTACACACAATATACATCTCATACATAATAATCATCATCGTCACGCGCAGCTTTTTCTTTCATTTATTAACACAGCCAAATAAACATAGCACACAATGTAAAAACAAATCACATCCCTTCACCCCCCCACCACTATTCCATGTTGCCCCTCTGTCTGAGGTCACCGGGTATTGTAGTTCTGTAGTTGTATCACACCTCCAGAGGTTCAGCCGCCCCTGAGAGAGAAGAACACATGAACAGGGCCACATAGGCTAATTAAGTTTCTCACCCAAAAGTCTACAGTCCTCCACTATTCCTTATGATTTGAAATAGGGCATGTGTAGTGCATTCAATCAAATCAAAGTGCTGGAAAACAGCAGTATGTTTGATATTAATGCAGACCTATCTTCCAAGGCATTACTACATGCATCTATGTACATCATACCTTGATTACATTACACATTTTGGATGCTTGCAGTTTGGTAACACTAGTGCACCTTAGCTAACCTAACAAAGCCAAATGGACTTAAATGGTGTTTTCTCCCAATAATGTACATAAAGTACTGCCTACTGTCTGACACCTGGTGTGTGTTGTGTGGTCCTACTTACACAATGATGTTGTTGATGGGGATGTGGATGAGCTTGACAAAGAACCCAATGAAGCCCATGATGGCAAACCCAATCGCTGTTGCCATGGCGATCTTCTGGAATTCTAGAAATGATCAGAAGAGATGGTACAATTAGAATCTTTAACAGACAACGGCAGAAAAACCAGTCAGAGCTTCACAAGTCTTCTTGATCAATGTGTTTTTTTTGTTGTTTTTTTTTACATCAAGGGGTTTAAAATAGAAACAGGCCTGCTCCATTCACTTAATGTTATGCTAAAAGAGATTGGTTATATCTGAAGCTGTGATTGTGGTCATATAAAGTCAACACTGAAGATTCAATCAGTGATTCATCATCAGTGGTATCCATCTACTAATGATGCTCTGTAGCTGCTCAGCTATGCAAGGTTGCAGTCAGTTAACTTGCTACCCAAGTAACCCTTTTGACAATCTACTGTGCAATGATTTTATGCTTGAGAGTGTAAACTCACTCAGCAGACAGTGAACTGAGAAAAGACAGGATCCTAAAACAAGATAGCAGATCGTGTAACCTAAACACAGAAAAAGTTCGGTGACTGATAACCATACCTTTCCTGTCTGGTTTTGTGCACCTCTTAACGAGCCTTATGGAGTCCTTGACGAACTGCCGGCTGGGCTCAACGAACTGCATAACCTGGTCCATGATGGTTCGGCTGGGGAGCAAACAAGTCCGACAGACTAGGGTTAGCTAGCTAGGTCCATCAAAGTGTCACTAGCTACACATCTCTTCATCCCTCACAATGTCTTATGTATAGTAAGGGTTCAGTCACGGGTCTGTCCATACATTCTTAAACATTTAGGCCTGGCCTATAATGTGTTAGCTGAGGTTTTGGTCCATTTTCTGTGTGGGTGCACGAATAAACCTGATACTGTAGCTAACGTTAACTAGCTAGTTAGCTACATTAGCTAGTTAACTGGTGTCGATGGCAACCATAGACTAAGAAGAGTTCACAACGAAACACTAGGTTGAGTAACCAAGACAGACATTGTTTTCTAATTTCAACGTCAACGTTGCACTGAACGCCTCAAGATTGTTTGTTTATTTACCAGCAAACACTCTAGCTAGCTACAGTAGTCAGGCGCCACAATGAATGAAGACGTAGGTATATACCATTATAACAGTTTGCCTACTAAGCTAAAATAATTCTTTAAAATTTAGTTTCTTACCTAGCTATGTTACTATATCAACGTGTCCAAACGAATATCTCTGAGAATAAATAGATGAAGTAGCTAGGCACCGACGTAGCTAAGAAAAGCCACGTCGCTTTCGGAAGCTTTTGATAGAATCTAGAAGACGTGGAATTCTGATGCACATGCGTGATTGCAGAGAGCAAGAGGCAAAGTGAGAGGTTTTACTCCGCCCAAAATCTGGCCACGAAAATAAGATCAAATCAAAGTGTATTTATCACATGCGCCGAATACAACAAGTGTAGTAGACCTTACAGTGAAAGAGGGAAGGTGGAGGGGGGAGGGGGGGAATGCTGTTTAGAAGCATCTTGGACCTGGACTCCCTGGGTCAGCTGAGGCCCAGAGAGGGGGGCCAGACCCCCATAGAGGGGTGCCTACCTCACCACCCACGGCCAGCAGGGGGCACCAGTACATCCAGCAAGCTCCCTACAAAGGGCCAGAGAGGGATGTGGCCAACTCAGGGAAAGGTGGGACTACACCTGGAGAGGGTTGCCGACTCCCACCCAAGGCCAAAAGGGGGTGCCACTACATCCAGCCAGCTCCCTGCACCAGGGAGATGGGTGATATGGCCAGAGAGGGCTGGGGCCGCCCCAGGGGGTGTACCCCGGAGAGGGGGGCCAACCTCCTGCCCTCAACACCCAGGCGGCGCCACTACATCCACCCTGCTCTCTTCACCAGGAAGAGAGGGGGGAGACAGCCAGAGAGGGATGGGACAAACCCAGGGAGGAGGGGCTGACCGTCGGAGAGAGGGCCCGTCCCCTGCCCGTGGCCACCAGGGGGTGCTACTAAACTCACCCAGAGAGGGATGGGACAAACCAATGGAGCCGGAGCAAATCCCAGGGCAGCAGGCACTAACTACGCCATGGTTCATTCGAGAGCCTATAGGGTAATAAATGGCGTTTTTGTATTATTTTGTATTATTATTGCCGAAAATGACTTATTTGGTAAATAAAAATAAAAAAAATAAGTTTTGTTCTACAGTTTACATACACCTTAGCCAATACATTTAAACTCAGTTTTCACAATTCCTGACAATTAATCCTGGAAAAATTAGGTCAGGTCAGTTACGATCACCACTTTATTTTAAGAATGTGAAATGTTAGAATAACAGTAGAGAGAATTATTTATTTCAGCTTTTGTATCTTTCATCGCATTCCCAGTGGGTCAGAAGTTTACATACACTCAATTCGTTTTTGGTCGCATTGCTTTGAAATTGTTTAACTTGGGTCAAATGTTTCAGGTAGCCTTCCACATCGTCCCACAATAAGTTGGGTGAATTTTGGCCCATTCCTCCTGACAGAGCTGGTGTAACTGGGTCAGGTTTGGAGGCCTCCTTGCTTGTGATGGCCACTCCAATCCCTTGACTTTGTGGTCCTTAAGCCATTTTGCCACAGCTTTGGAAATATGCTTGGGGTCATTGTCTATTTGGAAGACCCATTTGTGACCAAGCTTTAACATCCTAACTGATGTCTTGAGATGTTGTTTCAATATATCCACATAATTTTCCTGCCTCATGATGCCATCTATTTTGTGAAGTGCACCAGTCCCTCCTGCTGCAAAGCACCCCCACAACACGTGCTTCATGGTTGGAATGGTGTTCTTCGGCTTGCAAGCCTCCCCCTTTTTCCTCGAAACATAACAATGGTCGTTATGTCAAACGGTTCTATTTTTGTTTCATCAGAACAGAGGACATTTCTCCAAAAAGTTTGATCTTTGTCCCCATGTGCAGTTGCAAACCGTAGCCTGGCTTTTTTATGGCGTTTTTGGAGCAGTGGCTTCTTCCTTGCTGAGTGACCTTCCAGGTTATGTCGATATAGGACTCGTTTTACAGTGGATATAGATACTTTTGTACCTGTTTCCTCCAGCATGTTCACAAGGTCCTTTGCTGTTGTTCTGGGATTGAGTTGCACTTTTTTCACCAAAGCTCGTTCATCTCTAGGAGACAGAACGCATCTCCTTCCTGAGCAGTATGACAGCTGCGTGTTCCCATGGTGTTTATACTTACGTACTATTGTTTGTACAGATGAACGTGATACCTTCAGGTATTTGGAAATTGCTCCCAAGGATGAACCAGACTTGTGGAGGTCTAAACATTTCTGAGGTCTTGGCTAATTTATTTAGATTTTCCCATGATGTCAAGCAATGAGGCACTGATTTTAAAGGTAGGCCTTGAAATACATCCATAGGTACACCTCCAATGGACTCAAATGATGTCAATTAGCCTATCAGAAGCTTCTAAAGCCATGACATAATTTTCTGGAATTTTCCAAGTTGTTTGAAGGCACAGTCAATGTAGTGTATGTAAACCTCTGACACACTGTAATGTGATACAGTGAATTATAAGTGAAATAATCTGTCTGTAAACAATTGTTGGAAAAATTACTTGTGTCATGCACAAAGTAGATGTCCTAACTGACTTGCCAAAACTATAGTTTGTTAACAAGAAATTTGTGGAGTGGTTGAAAAACGAGTGTTAAGGATTCAACCTAAGTGTATGTAAACTTCCCACTTCAACTGTATGAGATAATCTTCATCAGCTAACGTCACATTTCATGATTTAAAAAAAAGCATTTACGCACATAAAGCACATATTGGCTTCATAATTGATAAAGGTGTTAAATGACTGATATTATCTCATAAAAGATGAGATGATCACTTAAGCCCATCTTAACTTCAGACCTTATTTTTTGGCATTTTGTCATATTTCTACCATTATTACATTGACATTTTAGTAATTTAGCAGACGCGCTGGTAATATTTTACTGGATACATATACTGGGACATCTTTCAGCATTTTCCTCACAGTAACACACATTTTGAGTCTTTATTTGTCTTATTACACGAGTTATTTATAGGATCCCCTAGCGAGACAGTTGAGCTAACGTAGGCTAATGCAATTAGCATGAGGTTGTAAGTAACAAGAACATTTCCCAGGACATAGACATATCTGATATGGGCAGAAAGCTTAAATTCTTGTTAAATCAAATCAAATCAAATGTTATTTGTCACATACACATGGTTAGCAGATGTTAATGCGAGTGTAACGAAATGCTTGTGCTTCTAGTTCCGACCATGCAGTAATATCTAACAAGTAATCTATCCTTACAATTTCACAACAACTACCTTATACACACAAGTGTAAAGGAATGAATAGGAATATGTACATAAAGATATATTTTTTATTTTACCAGGTAAGTTGACAGAGAACACATTCTCATTTGCAGCAACGACCTGGGGAATAGTTACAGGACGAATGCACCAATTGTAAACTGGGGATTATTAGGTGACCATGATGGTTTGAGGGTCAGATTGGGAATTTAGCCAGAACACCGGGGTTAACACCCCTACTCTTACGATAAGTGCCATGGGATCTTTAATGACCTCAGAGAGTCAGGACACCCGTTTAACATCCCATCCGAAAGACAGCACCCTACACAGGGCAGTGTCCCCAATCACTGCCCTGGGGCATTGGGATATTTTTTTTAGACCAGAGGAAAGAGTGCCTCCTACTGGCCCTCCAACACCACTTCCAGCAGCATCTGGTCTCCCATCCAGGGACTGACCAGGACCAACCCTGCTTAGCTTCAGAAGCAAGCCAGCAGTGGTATGCAGGGTGGTATGCTGCTGGCAATGAATGAGTGATGGCCGAACGGCATAGGCAAGATGCAGTAGATGGTATAGAGTACAGTATATACATATGAGATGAGTAATGTGGGGTATGTAAACATTATATAATGTGGCATTGTTTAAAGTGGCTAGTGATACATTATTACATACATTTTTCCATTATTAAAGTGGCTAGAGTTGAGTCAGTATGTTGGCAGCAGCTACTCAATGTTAGTGATGGGTGTTTAACAGTCTGATGGCCTTGAGATAGAAGCTGTTTTTCAGTCTCTCGGTCCCCGCTTTGATGCACTTGTACTGACCTCGCCTTCTGGATGATAGCGGGGGGAACAGGCAGTGGCTTGGGTGGTTGTTGTCCTTGGTGATCTTTTTGGCCTTCCTGTGACATCGGGTGGTGTAGGTGTCCTGGAGGGCAGATAGTTTGCCCCCGGTGATGCATTGTGCAGACCTCACTACCCTCTGGAGAGCCTTATGGTTGTGGGCGGAGCAGTTGCCATACCAGGCTGTGATACAGCCTGACAGGATGCTCTCGATTGTGCATCTGTAAAAGTTTGTGAGTGTTTTTGGTGACAATCCAAATTTCTTCAGCCTCCTGAGGTTGAAGAGGCGCTGCTGCGCCTTCTTCACCACGCTGTCTGTGTGGGTGACCAGTTCAGTTTGTCTGTGATGTATACGCCGAGGAACTTAAAACTTTCCACCCTCTCCACTACTGTCCTGTCGATGTGGATAGGGAGGTGCTCCCTCTGCTATTTCTTGAAGTCCACTATCATCTCCTTTGTTTTGTTGACATTGAGTGTGAGGTTATTTTCCTGACACCACACTCCGAGGGCCCTCACCTCCTCCCTGTAGGCCGTCTCGTCGTTGTTGGTAATGAAGCTTACCACTGTAGAGTCGTCTGCAAACTTGATGATTGAGTTGGAAGCGTGCTTGGCCACGCAGTCGTGGGTGAACAGGGAGTACAGGAGAGGGCTGAGAACGCACCCTTGTGGGGTCCCAGTGTTGAGGAATTGTGGGGTGGAGATGTTGTTACCTACCCTCACCACCTGGGGGCGGCCTGTCAGGAAGTCACAGGGCGGGGTCGAGACCCAGGGTCTCGAGCTTAATGATGCGTTTGGAGGGTACTATGGTGTTAAATGCTGAGCTGTAGTTGATGAACAGCATTCTTACATAGGTATTCCTTTGTCCAGATGGGTTAGGGCAGCGTGCAGTGTGATTGCGATTGCGTCGTCTGTGGACCTATTGGGGCGGTAAGCAAATTGGAGTGGGTCTAGGGTGTCAGGTAGGGTGGAGGTGATATGGTCCTTGACTAGTCTCTCAAAGCTCTTCATGATGACTGAAGTGAGTGCTACGGGGTGGTAGTCATTTAGCTCAGTTACCTTAGCTTTCTTGGGAACAGGAACAATGGTGGCCCTATTGAAGCATGTGGGAACAGCAGACTGGGATAAGGATTGATTAAATATGTCCGTAAACACACCTGCCAGCTGGTCTGCGCATGCTCTGAGGACGTTTAAATGTTTTACTCATGTTGGCTGCAGTGAAGGAGAGCCCGCAGGTTTTGGTAGCGGGCCGTGTCAGTAAAACCTGCGGGCCGTGTCAGTGGCACTGTATTGTCCTCAAAGCGAGCAAAGAAGTTGTTTAGTCTGTCTGGGAGCAAGACATCGTGGTCCGCGACGGGGCTGGTTTTTCTTTTGTAGTCCGTGATTGACTGTAGACCCTGCCACATACCTCTTGTGTCTGAACCGTTGAATTGCGACTCTACTTTGTCTCTATACTCTACTTTGTCTCTATACTGATGCTTAGCTTGTTTGATTGCCTTGCGGAGGGAATAGCTACACTGTTTGTGTTCGGTCATGTTTCCGGTCAACTTGCCCTGATTAAAAGCAGTGGTTCGCGCTTTCAGTTTTTGTGTGAATGCTGCCATCAATCCACGGATTCTGGTTGGGGAATGTTTTAATAGACGCTGTGGGTACAACATCACTGATGCACTTGCTAATAAACCCGCTCACCGAATCAGCGTATACATGTAAGAAATAACACATAAAAAACAAAACACTGCAGAGTTTCCTAGGAACGTGAAGCGAGGTGGCCATCTCTGTCGGTGCCGGAAGATCTAATCTAACTGCACTGTCCAATTTACATAGCTATTACAGTGAAAGAACACCATGCTATTGTTTGAGGAGAGTGCACAGTTATGAATTTGAAAATGTATTAATAAACTAATTAGGCACATTTGGGCAGTCTTGATACAACATTTTGAACAGAAATGCAATGGTTCATTGAATCAGTCTTAAACTTTGCACATATACTGCTGCCATCTAGTGGCCAAAATCTATATTGCACCTAGACTCCTAAAGTGATATAATGGCCTTTCTCTTGCATTTAAAATATGTTTTGTCTTTGTATTATCTTATATTTTACAAGATCTAATGTGTTATATTCTCCTACATTAATTTCACATTTCCACAAACTTCAAAGTGTTTTCTTTCAAATGGTATCAATAATATGCATGTCCTTGCTTCAGGTCCTGAGCTACAGGCTGTTAGTTTTGGGTATGTCATTTTAGGCGAAAATTGAAATTTATTCAGTTCCTCCACATTGAAATGAATGGCGGCCAACATGAAAATAGGCTGTTGTGACTGATTTTACATTAAATCTATGATGACTCTTTGAAACTTTTCCAATGGGTCTCCTTCTTCTGTGGGAAGTTTGGTGTAGTTATCATCTATGGTACGATGTGATAATAAAACACATCCCAGAGCTCCCCATTCTGTCTCATCAATATACCTCAAAATGCATACAGGTATGACCTTTGACCCCCCCAAGGTGGACCCATTGAGATGTCATTAACATTACAATTATTTTATACTTTATTTCATACCTCAAATTAATAACATATCAAGTGCCTTATATTGCTAATAGGAGGGATAATACAAAATTACATTGCATATCCTCAATCTTGTTGGTCCAAATAACCAATGTCAGTGACAACCAAATTTAGGTCCCTCCTATAAGTGTTTATCATACCAAAACATAACCCACAGACATGGACCTTAATGAAGATTGTCATTAGACTTTGCCACACCAAAGTGAGAAAATGTGTGAAATTTGGCTCTCTGGGCCGTGGACTCAATCAATATGTAATCCATATTTGGCTCTTATTGTGTTTTTCTATGCTATTTTTATTATGTTAACTCAGAGTTTTTTTACTGTGAGCGATAAAAACGAATTCTGTTGTCATTGATATCAGAAAAGTCTCTTTGGTGACAAACAAATGCCGTTCTAAAGCTCAATGCCACGAATACAGTTTATCTTTTAAAATTTCTATACATCAACAATTTTGCCTCTGAAGTAACAAGCTGTAAGTCCATGTGAAAATAAATCCCTTGCATCGTTTATTCATTATTTTATGAAAAAATATGTTTCTCCAGCCTTCGTCTTGAATGGTGATTTCAAACTCATTCTAATGACACTATACATCCACTAGATGGGGGTGTTTTTATTAAAGCACCTTCTTTTCCAAAACCCCATCTGATTGTTAGATTAATGTATTAATAGTCACTACCCTTTTCAAGACACAAAGCCTGGATGAAAATATTGTTTCTTCAAAGGAATTAATAAACTGTTGAGGAAGCTGCAGTGGCGGAAGAACCTGGGTCATTCCAAAGCCCATTTATTCTGGAGTAATACATCAAATCAAGCATTATTTATATAGGACATTTTAGACATGAATGCAACACAATGCACTTCACAGGAAAAAACTATGAAAATAAAAATGGAAATATTTACTACACATAAGAGAATAAAAAACAACAAAAGAATAACAATTTAAAACTAAAAGACTAATAAGCACCCTAAGGTAAATGCACCCCTGTCCAGTGTTCATTCACAGGTGATTAGAACGTGTGTTATGGTCATATTTACACGCAATCATTACACCTCTTCAGCCTATCGGGTAAGGAATGGACTTTTTGGAGTTGTTTTTGGAAAATTGCCGAAAACAACTTATTTGGTAGCTAAAGTCACATTTTGTGATTTTTTTAAAGCATTTATGTATTTAGAAAAAGCACATTAAGGCTTCATAATTTATAAAGGTATTTTCTTATTTTAATTAGCTATCCATCATTTTTTCCTTGTATGAAGTATCAAGCTCTAAGTCGTTATGAAAAAGCAAAATGATGACACTTTCCATCCACCAGGTGGGGTTGTTTTTAAAAAAGTACCTACTTTTCCAAAACCCCATTTGTTTGATAAATAAATTAAAACAATAACAGTCACTATACTTTCCAAACCAACAAAGGCTGGTTTAAAATGTTTCCTAAAAAGGAATTTAGAACCTGTTAAGGGGGCATCAGAGGTAGGACCAGGGTGCAACATTTGAGAGAAATAAGCTTTTTGTGCGTATGGAAAATCAAATCAAGTTTCAAATCAAGATCAAGACTAAGGAGATGATTGTGGACACCAAGGAACTTGAAGCTCTCAACCTGTTCCACTACAGCCCCTTCGATCAGAATGGGGGTGTGCTTGGTCCTCCTTTTCCTCTGGTCCACAATCATCTCCTTAGTCTTGATCACGTTGAGGGAGAGGTTGTTGTACTGGCACCACACAGCCAAGTCTCTGACCTCCTCCCTATAGGCTGTCTTATCTTTGTCAGTGATCAGGCCTACCACTGTTGTGTCATTGGCAAACTTGATGATGGTTTTGGAGTCGTGCCCGGCCGTGCAGTCATAAGTGAACAGGGAGTACAGGAGGGGGCTGAGCAAACACCCCTGAGGGGCCCCTGTGTTGAGGATCAGAGTGGCAGATGTGTTGTTACCTACCCTTATCACCTGGGAGCGGCCGTCAGGAAGTCCAGGATCCAGTTGCAGAGGGAGGTGTTTAGTCTGAAGGGGTTAAACCAAGACCTCATACCTTTTTAAAGGGTTAATAAATTGTGTTATGATAAACTGTAAGGTCTCGTCTTCAGAAGATGCTTGGACTCGTTCACCCTGTTATGACCCTATACTTGTGATGAAAGGTCAAGTTTCATTCAAATCACAGTGAATGGTTAAAGGGCATTCCTTTCTTGTGTGCTCATAGTTCGAGATGTTTAATCTCTGTCATTGTGTTTTACAGCAATCGTCTTCAACGTGGAGACAGTGACGTACAACACCCTGAAGTTTCAGGTGTGGGATCTTGATGTACAGATGAGTATCAGGTAATTGTATGAATATCAGAACAAGCCTTTCACGTGTATGCACAAACACATAGACATTGTTGAGTATAAAAGTAAGACAGAAGCTTCTTCAAGGTATCACAACTTGCCATACATTACTTTGCCACACCTCTTTGTATAAAGTGTTTGGGTTAGTTGCCTATGCTCGCCACAGTCTTTCCCCTAACCCTTGTTTCTCATTCCCCTATCCTAATTTTTCTCCCCCAAATCCTGAGCTACTGAGCTATTTGATCAGTTCAGTTATTGCCTTAATTCAACACACCTGGTCTACCAGGTTGGTTAATCAAAAACATGAAGTGCCTGCAGTACTCAGGAACAGGTTTGCCAACCTCTGAGATATTGTATCAGAGGGAACACACACACACTGCTTTCATTGTGAGATTTCTGCAACAGAAATAATACTCCTCTATCATTACATCTAACCCATAATACACTAGTCACTATTCCTAATGCATTTTCTACAGTTATAAACATACTTTCACATTCTCAAATCAGTTAGTCAATATATATCTGTCCCTACTCATTCCGGGTTTATCGTGATGCATTTTTTGTTGATAGAATGCTGACAATCAAACGCTGGTATATTGATCTTTTGATTATTCCAGACGAATTGGTAGAATGCTGATGCGCTTCTTTGCGCCTCCATGGCTTCATTAAAATCCTCTAGTTCCGTTCTATAGGGAGAATCGGAGCCGTTTGTCACCATATCAATAGCTGTTATACCCTGAACACCGTTGGGAGAGTTTAGGGAATGTTAGATTTATATGAACTATTTCCTAAGATAGCACTACACACTTCCCCGAATAATAATGAATTGGTCACGGCACTTAATACCTTGTATTAGAACCGATACCATAGTGTCTGCAAATTTTTTACTGGAGAATACGGATGACTTAATGGCTTTGTCCTGTATTGCCTCCAATATCCCTATTATTGAAAACACACATCACCAAAATGATTCACACTTGTCTTCCTATTTCCACATAATCTGCCATCTGCCCCACCCCAACAGGGCACAAAACTAACCTCCCTTTCACACACACACTCACACCCTGCTCTCTCATGGCCACTGCGACTTGGTTTCTACCCTCTCGTTACAGGTTTACAGAGAACCAGCCCCACCCAGAATTAACCCCTTAGGATTTACCCTTTGCAGGTTCCAGCCTGCACAGGATTATCATCCAGGACTCACCCTATTCTTATAGTAGTCACATTAATTATCCCAGTCAGAATTAACCACCTAGGACTCCTACAGGTACTAGCCTGCTCGAGTTTACCTTCTGGGACTTACCCTATACTTTATAGTACTAGCAGGAACCAACCTACTAGGGATTTACTATTTACTTTATAGTACTAGCAGGAACCAACCTACCAGGGACTTACCCTATACTTTATAGTACTAGAAGGAACCAACCTACTAGGGATTTACCATTTACTTTATAGTACTAGCAGGAACCAACCTACTAGGGATTTACCATTTACTTTATAGTACTAGCAGGAACCAACCTACTAGGGATTTACCATCTACCATAGAGATGGCTAACACAACCGGTCATTACACAATGGGCCTACCGAATTAAACTCAGGCTCGCCAGGTCCGTATCCTATAATGTTCAGCCTACGAATCTCATCTCCCCAAGATGTCAAAATGAGTGGAAACAGATACAGGAAGTAGCCTACCTTGTTTGTTGCCAGCTCTGCTTTACTGATCTGGGCTCTTTGGTTTGACTACAAATCGTGGTGAACCCTGCTCGCAGCGCCATATGTTAGGTTCTAAAGTAGGTTCTAGAGTAAATAACTCACGGACACTAGAGAAGCTGAACCATGTTTAATTCTTCCCAAAGGGTCGTTACAGCTTTAATTCAGACAAAGACTTTCTCACCATCACAAGAATATATACTCCACTTTAGACACCCCTCCTTCTCTCCAATCCTTACATCTTATGGTTCGACAGGAAGAGGGCAACATTAACCATTATTTCTCCCTTCAGGGGATCTGACCTGACCTCCGACCTCAACCCCTCCTTCCCCTAATCCACAGATGTCCTCTCGTATCACCTATTGCCCTCCCGTGACTCCCTCCCGTCCACCCAGCACATTCCACAGCCACTCGGTCTTACTACAGAGAACCATTAACTTCTCACTACTTTATATACTATGCGTCTGATCTATCATGTCTTTAATATCTCAATGTTCAAAGTTTACACAACAATCTGGGAAATGGGATGGGAGACAGTGGTCAGCATAGTCCAGCAGTGAGTTTCCCCTGCAGCCTTAGGCTCGTCCAGTGAGTTTCCCCTGCAGCCTCAGGCTCGTCCAGTGAGTTTCCCCTGCAGCCTCAGGCTCGTCCAGTGAGTTTCCCCTGCAGCCTCAGAGTCGTCCAGTGAGTTTCCCCTGCAACCTCAGGCTCTTCCAGTGAGTTTCCCCTGCAGCCTCAGGTTCGCCCAGTGAGTTTCCCCTGCAGCCTCAGGCTCGTCCAGTGAGTTTCCCCTGCAGCCTCA
This sequence comes from Salvelinus fontinalis, assembly GCF_029448725.1. Taxonomy (NCBI): domain Eukaryota; kingdom Metazoa; phylum Chordata; class Actinopteri; order Salmoniformes; family Salmonidae; genus Salvelinus; species Salvelinus fontinalis. The sequence goes on along the minus strand of NC_074671.1, from coordinate 11,951,157 downwards.
GGTTCGTCCAGTGAGTTTCCCCTGCAGCCTCAGGTTCGCCCAGTGAGTTTCCCCTGCAGCCTCAGGCTCGTCCAGTGAGTTTCCCCTGCAGCCTCAGGCTCGTCCAGTGAGTTTCCCCTGCAGCCTAAGGCTCGTCCAGTGAGTTTCCCCTGCAGCCTCAGGCTCGTCCAGTGAGTATCCCCTGCAACCTCAGGCTCGTCCAGTGAGTTTCCCCTGCAGCCTCAGGCTCGTCCAGAATGATTTCTCTTACTATTTTACGTTACATAATTAACATCTACTACTGAAAAGCAGTAATAATTCTAAACGTTCCTGTGTTTTTTATGTTGCTCTTTTCACAGGGAAATGCATGAATAGTCACCATGCAGTATGTTCTGACCTGGGGTTTGTCTGAAGTTGGGAAGCAGCCTCACCTGGGAAACACAAATGGGCAGTTCACACAAGCCAACACTTTTATTACCTTTGATCATCTTCATCAGAATGCACTCCCAGGAATCCCAGTTCCACAATAAATGTCTGTTTTGTTCGATAATGTCCATCATTTATGTCCAAATTCCTCCTTGTTGTTCGCGCGTTCAGTACACAATCTAAACTCATGACACGCGTGCAAGTCCAGCGGAAAGTACGAACAAAAAGTCAAAAAAATTCCGTTACAGTCCGTAGAAACATGTCAAACGATGTATAGAATCAATCTTTAGGATGTTTTTAACATACATGTCCAATAATGTTCCAACCGGAGAATTTCTTTGTCTTCAGAAATGCGATGGAATGCAGCTAACTCTCACATGAACGTGCATGGTCAGCGCATGGTCAGCTCGTGGCACTCTGGGAGAGACCTTACTCAATCTCTTCTCATTCGCCCCCACTTCACAGTAGAAGCATCAAACAAGGTTCTAAAGACTGTTGACATCTAGTGGAAGCCTTAGGAAGTGCAACATGACCCCATTTCCATTGTATCTTGGATAAGCAAAGAGTTGAAAACCTACAAACCTCAGATTCCCACTTCCTGGTTGGATTTTTTCTCAGGTTTCTGCCTGTCATATGAGTTCTGTTATACTCACAGACATCATTATAACAGTTTTAGAAACTTCAGAGTGTTTTCTATCCAAATCTACTAATAATGTGCATATCCTAGGATTTGGGCCTGAGTAGCAGGCAGTTTACTCTTGGCACGCTTTTCATCCGGACATAAAAATACTGCCCCCTACCCCAAAGAAGTTAAGAATGTTGGAGGCCACTGTGTTCTTGGGGACCTTCAATGCTGCAGAAATGTTTTAGTACCCTTCTACAGATCTGTGCCTCCACACAATCCTATCACGGATCTCTGGGGACAATTCCTTCGACCTCATGGCTTGATTTTTGCTCTAACATGCACTGTCAACTGTGGGACCTTATATAAACAGGTGTGTGCCTTTCCAAATCATGTTCAATCAATTGGCTTTTCCACAGGTAGACTCATATCAAGTTGTAGAAACATCTCAAGGAAGATCAATGGAAACAGGATGCACCTGAACTCAATTTTGAGTCTCCTAGCAAAGTGTCTGAATACTTATGTGTATAAGTTTTTCAGTAAAAAATAAATAAATGCAATCATTTCTAAAAACCTGTTTTCGCTTTGTCATGATGGGGTATTGTGTGTAGATTGATGAGGAAAACATTTAATATAATCCATTTCAAATCGAATACAATAATAATAAAATTGTATTGGTCACATACACGTGTTTAGGTGTTGCAACATGCTTGTGCTTCTGGTTCCAACAGTGCAGCAATATCTAACAAGTAATATCTAGCAATTTCACAACATATACCCAATACACACAAATCTAAGTAAGGAATGTCATTAAGAATATGTAAATATTTGCACAAGCAATGTCAGAGCGGCATTGACTAAAATACAGTAGAGAAGTATAGAATGCAGTATATACATATGAGATGAGTAATGCAAAGTATGTAAACATTATTAAAGTGATATTATTAAGTGGCCAATGATTTCAAGTCAGTGTATATAGGTAGCAGCCTCTCATTGCTAGTGATGGCTAATTAACAGTCTGATGGCCTTGAGATAGAAGCTGTTTTTCAGTCTCTCGGTCCCAGCTGTGATGCACCTGTACTGACCTCGCCTTCTGGATGATAGCGGGGTGAACAGGCAGCGACTCAGGTGGTTGTTGTCCTTGATGATCTTTTTGGCCTTTCTGTGACATCGGGTGCTATAGGTGTCCCGGAGGGCAGATAGTTTGCCGCCGTTGATGCATTGTGCAGACCACACCACCCTCTGGAGAGCCCTATGGTTGTGGGCGGTGCAGTTGCCATACCAGGTGGTGATACAGCCCGACAGAATGCTCTCGATCGTGCATCTGTATAAGTTTGTGAGGGTTTTAGGTGACAAGCCAAATTTCTTCAGCCTCCTGAGATTGAAGAGGCTCTGTTGCGACCTTCTTCGCCACACTGTCTGTGTGGGTGGTCCATTTCAGTTTGTCAGTGATGTGTAAGCCGAGGAACTTAAAACTTTCCACCTTCTCCACTACTGTCCCATCGATGTGGATAGGGTGGGTGCTCCTTCTGCTGTTTCCTGAAGTCCACGATCATCTCCTTTGTTTTGTTGATTTTGAGTGAGAGGTTATTTTCCTGGCTGCACACTTCCAGAGCCCTCACCTCCTCCCTGTAGGCTGTCTCGTCGTTGTTGGTAATCAAGCCTACTACTGTTGTGTCATGTGCAAACTTAATGATTGATTTGTAGGCGTGCTTGGCCTCACAGTCATGGGTGAACAGGAGAATAGGAGGGGGCTGAGCATGCACCCTTGTGGGGCCCCAGTGTTGAGGATCAGTGAAGTGGAGGTGTTGTTTCTTACCTTCACCACCTGGATGTGGCCCGTCAGGAAGTCCAGGACCCAATTGCACAGGGCGGGATTCAGACCTAGGGCCTTATTTCAAAATAAGGCTGTAACATATGGCTCCCGAGTGGCGCAGCGGTCTCAGTGCTAGTGGTGTCATATACAGACCCTGGTTCAATTCCAGGCTGTATCACAAAAGGTTGTGATTGAGAGTCCTATAAAGCGGCACACAATTGGCCCAGCGTCGTCCGGGTTAGGGCTTGGCCAGGGTAGACCGTCATTGTGGCCCATCCCAAGATGGCATAGCAGTCAGATGTCCTTTGTCCTCGTCTTGTCGTGTGCCGTGTAAATATATATTTACATCTTTCTTTGCATATCTTTTATATATTTTCTTTTCCAAAAACTCAACTTCAAAACACTCTCCTGCAACCCACCTCACCAATTAAGAAAAAAACTATTATTTACCAAATCTGAAATCCACAATAGAAGCTAGCCAGAAGCTAGCCAGAAGCTAACCAGAAGCTAACCAGAAGCTAGCCAGAAGCTAGCCAATTTACTAGCTAACGTTACTATTCAGCTAACCACGGTTTGTGGTCATCAGCTATCCTTTAGCTCGAAAAGCTATTGCCAGTTTTGTACAACGTTACTCAGACCAGAACATACCAGACCTATTTTTCTCTCCATATCCCCGGATTTCAACCGCAAGCTCTGGACATTTACACCTGGATCTCGCAGCTAGCTAGCTGCTATCCGTGTGACTATTGGCTTACGTCGATCCCGGAGAAAACATCAATTATTCCGGAGCTAGCCAGCTGAAGAATTCCATCAGCCACTCCTGGGCTACAATCACCTGTCCGGACCCGTTTTACTGCCGATGCGGAGCCCCACCGGGCCTTCACGACTAGACTACCGACGTTATCTGCCCGAGGGAGTTATCCAACTGGCCCCTCCGTCGCGACGTTTCCTGAACGCCCATCTGCGGCCCGCTAATCGTTAGCTGTCTTATCGGCTGCTATCTGTATAGGTCTATCTATCGGACAATTTTTCTTGGGTCACTATAACTATATCTATTTTGTCAATTGGACTGATCCCCTCTACCACATGGAACCCCACTAATCTACCGTCGGAAACGCACGAGGTGGCTTAAAACAGACTTCCATCCTATGCTAGCTTGCTACCGATGGCTCAGCTAGCTGTCTGAATCGCCGTTACCCCAACCAACCTCACTACTCACTGGACCCTTATGATCACTCGACTAAGCATGCCTCTCCTTAATGTCAATATGCCTTGTCCATTGCTGTTCTGGTTAGTGTTTACTGGCTTATTTTACTGTAGAGCCTCTAGCCCTGCTCATTATACCTTATCCAACCTTTCAGTTCCACCACCCACACATGCCATGACATCACCTGGTTTCAATGATGTTTCTAGAGACAATATCTCTCTCATCATCACTCAATACCTAGGTTTACCTCCACTGTATTCACATCCTACCATACCTTTGTCTGTACATTATACCTTGAAGCTATTTTATCGCCCCCAGAAACCTCCTTTTACTCTCTGTTCCGAACGTTCTAGACGACCAATTCTTATAGCTTTAAGCCGTACCGTTATCCCACTCCTCTTCTGTTCCTCTGGTGATGTAGAGGTGAATCCAGGCCCTGCAGTGCCTAGCTCCACTACTATTCCCCAGGCGCTCTCTTTTGATGACTTCTGTAACCGTAATTGCCTTCGTTTCATGCATGTTAACATTAGAAGCCTCCTCCCTAAGTTTGTTTTATTCACTGCTTTAGCACACACTGCCAACCCGGATGTTCTAGCCGTGTTTGAATCCTGGCTTAGGAAGACCACCAAAAATTCTGAAATCTCCATTCCTAACTACAACATTTTCAGACAAGATAGGACGGCCAAAGGGGGCGTTGTTGCAATCTACTGCAAAGATAGCCTGCAGAGTTCTGTCCTACTATCCAGATCTGTACCCAAGCAATTTGAACTTCTACTTTCAAAAATCCACCTCTCTAAAAACAAGTCTCTCACTGTTGCCGCCTGCTATAGACCACCCTCTGCCCCCAGCTGTGCTCTGGACACCATATGTGAACTGATTGCCCCCCATCTATCTTCAGAGCTCGTGCTGCTAGGCGACCTAAACTGGAACATGCTTAACACCCCAGCCACCCTACAATCTAAGCTTGATGCCCTCAATCTCACACAAATTATCAATGAACCTACCAGGTACCACCCCAAAGCCGTAAACACGGCCACCCTCATAGATATCATCCTAACCAACTTGCCCTCCAAATACACCTCTGCTGTTTTCAACCAAGATCTCAGCGATCACTGCCTCATTGCCTGCACCCGTAATGGGTCAGCGGTCAAACGACCTCCACTCATCACTGTCAAACGCTTCCTGAAACACTTCAACGAGCAGGCCTTTCTAATCGACCTGGCCGGGGTATCCTGGAAGAATATTGATCTCATCCCGTCAGTAGAGGATGCCTGGTTATTTAAAAAAAATGCCTTCCTCACTATCTTAAATAAGCATGCCCCATTCAAGAAATTTAGAATCAGGAACAGATATAGCCCTTGGTTCTCTCCAGACCTGACTGCCCTTAACCAACACAAAAACATCCTATGGCGTTCTGCATTAGCATCGGACAGCCCCCGTGATATGCAACTTTTCAGGGAAGCTAGAAACCAATAAAAACAGGCAGTTAGAAAAGCCAAGGCTAGCTTTTCAAGCAGAAAAAAAGTTCTGGGACACTGTAAAGTCCATGGAGAATAAGAACACCTCCTCCCAGCTGCCCACTGCACTGAGGAGAGGAAACACTGTCACCACCGATAAGTCCACTATAATTGAGAATTTCAATAAGCATTTTTCTACGGCTGGCCATGCTTTCCACCTGGCTACCCCTACCCCGGTCAACAGCACTGCACCCCCCACAGCAACTCGCCCAAGCCTTCCCCATTTCTCCTTCTCCCAAATCCAGTCAGCTGATGTTCTGAAAGAGTTGGAAAATCTGGACCCCTACAAATCAGCCGGGCTAGACAATCTGGATCCTTTTTTTCTAAAATGATCTGCCGAAATTGTTGCAACCCCTATTACTAGCCTATTCAACCTCTCTTTCTTGTCATCTGAGATTCCCAAAGATTGGAAAGCAGCTGCAGTCATCCCCCTCTTCAAAGGGGGACACACTCTTGACCCAAACTGCTACAGACCTATATCTATCCTACTCTGCCTTTCTAAGGTCTTCGAAAGCCAAGTCAACAAACAGATTACCTACCATTTTGAATCCCACCATACCTTCTCCGCTATGCAATCTGGTTTCAGAGCTGGTCATGGGTGCACCTCAGCCACGCTCAAGGTCATAAACGATATCCTAACCGCCATTGATAAGAAACAGTACTGTGCAGCCGTATTCATTGACCTGGCCAAGGCTTTCGACTCTGTCAATCACCACATCCTCATCGGCAGGCTCGACAGCCTTGGTTTCTCAAATGATTGCCTCGCCTGGTTCACCAACTACTTCTCTGATAGAGTTCAGTGTGTCAAATCGGAGGGCGTGTTGTCCGGGCCTCTGGCAGTCTCTATGGGGGTGCCACAGGGTTCAATTCTTGGACCGACTCTCTTCTCTGTATACATCAATGATGTCGCTCATGCTGCTGGTGGGTCTCTGATCCACCTCTAAGCAGACGACACCATTCTATATACTTCTGGCCCTTTTTTGGACACTGTGTTAACTTCTTCTGGCTGCAAGCCCGACGTCGGTACACTTATGACAACAGCCACTTCAAGTGCAGGGCGCGAAATTCAAAATATATATATTTTTTTTAAATATTTAACTTTCACACATTAACAAGTCCAATACAGCATATGAAAGGTACACATCTGTGAATCCAGCCAACATGTCCGATTTTTAAAATGTTTTACAGGGAAGACACAATATGTAAATCTATTAGCTATTCACGTTAGCAAAAGACACCACTTTTTTTACTCCAACAGTTTTTTACTCCATCAGTAGCTATCACAAATTCGACCAAATAAAGATATAAATAGCCACTATCCAAGAAACAACTTCTTCAGATGACAGTCTGATAACATATTTATTGTATAGCATATGTTTTGTTGGAAAAATGTGCATATTTCAGGTATAAATCATAGTTTACATTGCAGCTACAGTCAGAAATTGCACCGAAAGCAGCCATAAAACTTACAGACACCAACGTCAAATACCTAATTACTCATCATAAAACATTTCTGAAAAGCACATAGTGTACAGCAAATGAAAGACAGGCATCTTGTGATTCCAGGCAATATTTCCGATTTATTAAGTGTTTTAAGTGCTTAGCACAATAGCCAGAAACACTTGGGCGCCGGCGACTACGACAGATATATGAAATAACATCATAAAATGGGTCTTACTTTTGCTGATGTTTCATCAGAATGTTGTACAAGGTGTCCTTTGTCCAGAACAGTCGTTGTTTGGATTCAGAACGGACACTTTCCCTCTTCATTTAGCAAGCACACTAGCCGGGTGGCACGACACTCTCCATGTCAACAAACGGAAGAGAACGGAACACGGCAAAACTCCCGAAAAAATGTCAATAATCTGATGAAACTATATTGAAAAAACATACTTTACGATGATATGGTGACATGTATCAAATAAAATCAAAGCCGGAGATTGTAGTCGCCTATAACGGCAGCTAAACAAAAGGCAATCCCACTGTCAAGCTCGCGCTCTTCAGAGTACAGAAAATGGTGGACACGTCATTCCAAGATGATGTGTTCCATCTCAGACCAAGATAATCACCTAATTTCTTCTCTCACAGCCTCTTGACACCCAGAGGAAGGTGTATGACGTGCATGTAAACTAATAGGTCTTGTGCCCATTTATAGGCAGGAAGAAGAACAGAGCATCGATTTCAGACTTTCCACTTCCTGGTCAGGAAATGTGCTGCAGAATGAGTTCTGTTTCACTCAGAGAAATAATTCAAAAGGTTTTAGAAACTAGAGAGTGTTTTCTATCCAATAGTAATAATAATATGCATATTGTACGAGCAAGAATTGAGTACGAGGCCGTTTGAAATGGACACCTTTTATCTGGCTACTCAATACTGCCCCTTGCAGCCCAAACAGGTTAAATCTAGAATTTGCTTCCTATTTCGCAACAAAGCATCCTTCACTCATGCCAAACATACCCTTGTAAAACTGACCATCCTACCAATCCTCGACTTCGGCGATGTCATTTACAAAATAGCCTCCAATACCCTACTCAATAAATTGGATGCAGTCTGTCACAGTGCCATCCGTTTTGTCACCAAAGTCCCATATACTACCCACCACTGTGACCTGTACGCTCTCGTTGGCTGGCCCTCGCTTCATACTCGTCGCCAAACACACTGGCTCCAGGTCATCTACAAGACCCTGCTAGGTAAAGCCCCGCCTTATCTCCGCTCACTGGTCACCATAGCAGCACTCACCCGTAGCACGTGCTCCAGCAGGTATATCTCACTGGTCATCCACAAAGCCAATTCCTCCTTTGGCCGACTCTCCTTCCAGTTCTCTGCTGCTAATGACTGGAATGAACTACAAAAATCTCTGAAACTGGAAACACTTATCTCCCTCACTAGCAGAGCAGCTCACAGATTACTGCACCTGTACAAAGCCCATCTATAATTTAGCCCAAACAACTACCTCTCCCCCTACTGTATTTATTTATGTATTTATTTTGCTCCTTTGCACCCCATTATTTCTATCTCTACTTTGCACATTCTTCAACTGCAAATCTACCATTCCAGTGTTTTTTTCTTGCTATATTGTATTTACTGCGACACCATGGCCTTTTTTGGCCTTTACCTCCCTTATCTCACCTCATTTGTTCACATTGTATATACTTATTTTTCTACTGTATTATTGACTGTATGTTTGTTTTACTCCATGTGTAACTTTGTGTTGTTGTATGTGTCGAATTGCTTTGCTTTATATTAGCCAGGTCGCAGTTGTAAATGAGAACTTGTTCTCAACTTGCCTACCTGGTTAAATAAAGGTGAAATAAAAAAAATTGTAAATGAGAATTTGTTCTTAACTGACTTGCCCAGTTAAATAAAGGTTAAAAAATGTATTACATTAAATAACAACATCTGTAAAAAGGGAATGGGTCTGAATACTTTCTGAATGCACTGTAGGTTGTAATATGGCTTGTTTTTCTGGTATGACTTCCCGAGGGATTTTACCCACACATGAAATGTATAGTTTTACCAGTGGTGATGCAAGGCTCGCTACCTTGGCTATACCCACTGGATACATGTATGGGCCTATAGTATTCACATAGTAATGGAGTTAGATTGATAAATGTAGTTTATTATTATTCAACATAAAATATACATCAACTGAAATTGAACAATACGCATTTGACTTTCTACCCATAATACAACAGCTGACCCATAATAAACCAATTACACAACAAAAATGACAGCTCACCTACGGGTGTGTGTGTGTGTGTGTGTGTGTGTGTGTGTGTGTGTGTGTGTGTGTGTGTGTGTGTGTGTGTGTGTGTGTGTGTGTGTGTGTGTGTGTGTGTGTGTGTGTGTGTGTGTGTGTGTGTGTGTGTGTGTGTTTGTAACAGCTTTGATATGGGTGTGGTGTCCCACTAATGATTGGTTAATTTCTTTTCAATGTGTTTCTTGGAAAGTTCAGTTCTGTCATCCTTTTACAGCGTCAGACTCTAATGACATGCGGCTCTGTCAGCTCACCTAGTGTTTCACTTGATCAGAATCCTTCACTTAGTTTTTTACATTTTACATCAGTCAACATATACTGCATTATTTGTGAAGAAGCGTTGTTTTAAAATGAGGGGTGCTGCAGCTCTGCTGGTGTTGCTGTTCTGTGTGTCTGGAGCATGGGCTCAGGGAGAAAGTGGAGGGGTCAAGGCTGAGCTGAAGGAGCTGAGCAACACGGTGGTGGAACAAAAATTGGAGCCCAGAATCACAAATACTGAACTGCAGCAGAGGAGCAGGATCGAGAAACTGAAGAACGAGAATGCAGGTATTAAATGAAGGTAGATTTACTGTTAATTGACAATTTATTGATGCTTATTAGGGCTCTAGCCTAAATTTCCCCCATAGCACCAGCACTGAATTTGGCAGCATGCTGTGCAATATGAAAATATGAAATTCACAAATCAGTATAGAAATGGAATTTGCTTTCCATTGAGTTAGAAAATATATTGTGCTGGGCCACCCAAAGGAAGAGACTGTTCAAATAATGTGCAACACTGCATTGTATAAAACAAATAGGCTATCAATAATAGACTTGCAATGATCAGCTTTATAGCAAGAAAGTCACAGGTCTGCCGTTTGGCCCAAAAAATGTATTTTAAAATATATATATATTTCACCTTTGTTTAACTTGGCAAGTCAGTTAAGAACACATTCTTATTTACAACGATGGCCTAGAAACAGAGGGTTAACTGCCTTGTTCAGGAGCAGAACGACAGAGTTGTACCTTGTCAGCTCGGGGATTCGATCTAGCAACCTTTCAGTTACTGGCTCAACACTCTAACCACTAGGCTACCTGTATTACAGATCATGTCTTTAAAGTTTACTAAGTGTATTTTTTGTATCTACAGCCTTAAAGGCCAGACTGAGTGCCAGTGAGAGGGAGGTGGAGGACCTGAAGAGAGCAAAAGCAGGTAATTAACAGATAACCAAAGAAAAGTGAATATTGTTTTCCCTTTTATTAGGAAAAAAATGGTTATATTTGTCTATTAATGGTTTCCTTTCATGTGGTGTCAGCCCTGGAGGCCAGAGTAACAGCCAGTGAGAGGGAGAACACAGGTAATACAAAGAAATTGATGCAATGAACTGTTATCCTAAAAACATGTTTCACTAAGTTTCAGTGTCCTAATGTATCTTTCTATAACCGCAGCCTTCGAAGCCAGACTGAGTGTCATTGAGAGGGAGGTGGAGGAGCTGGAGAATAAGAAAAGTTAAACAGACTCAAACCTCACCAAAACATGTTGGCCATGATCATTTACCAACATATATTGTGAGATTTGATCTTCTCAGTAAGACATGATGTATGCTAACAATGTTCCTCTCTAACCACTAAAGATGTATTATAATAGCCAAACACATCTCTTTTGTATCCCTGACAGTTTAACATCAGTGATGTTAACAATTCTAACCGCTGCCTCCTTGCATATTGTTGAAACCTATCCTATTGCTTGGTTGACTGGTTGACTGCAAGAGGTGAGGCGAGAGGTTTTAATCCACACAAAATCTGTCCATGAAAATAAGCCCACGAAGTGAGGAGGTCAATGAGAAAATGTGAAAATTAGTCAACAAAAAATGTTATTGCTAAATTGCTACGCGAGGCTTATTTGATGGAATATAAGTTTTGTAATGGTTAGGTTGTTACGAATGCACTGATATAAGTGGATGCACGTGTCATTTCGACAATCTACTCAAAAACAACTTTTTATCAGCGTTGTACCCGAACTTCAATGAGATAGAGAACTCATCATGGATATAACCCATTTTAGAATGGACACTGCCATTGAGGGCTTCCACCATTTTAAAGTAGTCAACTGGTTGGGGATTCGTATGAGTTGGGAGCAATCAGCCAGTGAAGCAGAAGAAAATGGACTACTTTAAAATGGCACAGACGCTATAAAGGCACATATACAAAAAATGAGTCCTCTAAATCTCTATGGTCTGTTGTTCAAATGCATATCTGCCCTTTCATTGGCTAGAATGGTCCCACCTGATCTCGCCTCCATCTGCCTCTCATCTTTGAAGACATATTTCTATTGTTAGAGCAGTCACTCAAATATCTTTTCAACACAATAGACCATCTTTGCTAAAATGCACTTTGCCATAGATTTACACAGACTTTTTACCCATCTGATGTGAACAGATCAATTGCTTCTATACCTGCATTGCTTGCTGTTTTGGGCTTTTTAATCTGGGTTTCTGTACAGAACTTTGTGACATTAACTGATGTAAGAAGGGCTGTATAAATAAATTTGATTGATTGATTGATTGACTGTATCAACATGAGTGGTGTGGTAGACTGTGCACATGACATCTATTATAATGATGAGTAGGAGACAATATTGAACAAAAATATAAAGCAACAGGCAACAATGTCAAGATTTTACTGAGCTACAGTTCACATAAGGAAATCAGTCCATTGAAATAACTTCATTAGGCCCGAATCTATGGATTTCACATGACTGGGAACACAGATAAACATCTGGTCACAGATACCTTAAACAAAAGGTAGTGGTATGGATCAGAAAACCACTCAGTATCTGGTGTGACCACCATTTTACCCATGCAGCGCGACACATCTCCTTCACATAGAGGTGATCAGGTTTACCTACTTACAAGCCCCTAACCAACAATGCAGTTTAAAAAAATACAGATTAGAATAAGAACTACATGTAACAAGTAATTCAAGAGCAGCAGTAAAATAACAATAGCGAGACTATATACAGGGGGGTACCGGTACAGAGTCAATGTGCGGCGGCACCGGTTAGCTGAGGTAATATGTACATGTAGGTAGAGTTATTAAAGTGACTATGCACAGATGATAACAACAGACAGAGTAGCAGTGTTGTAAAAGAGTGCAAATAGTTAGGTGTTCAGCAGTCTTATGGCTTGGAGGTACAAGCTGTTAAGAAGCCTCTTGGACCTAGACTTGGCGCTCCGGTACCACTTGCCGTGCGGTAGCAGAGAGAACAGTCTATGACTGGAGTGGCTGGTGTCGTTGACAATTTTTAGAGCCTTCTTCTGACACCACCTGGTATAGCGGTCCTGGATGGCAGGAAGCTTGGCCCCAGTGATGTACTGGGCCGGTCGGAGGCCGAGCAGTTGCCGTACCAGACAGTGATGCAACCAGTCAGGATGCTCTCAATGGTGCAGCTGTAAAACCTTTTGAGGATCTGAGGACCCATGCCAAATCTTTTTAGTCTCCTGAGGGGGAATAGGTTTTGTCGCGCCCTCTTCACAACTGTCTTGGTGTGCTTGGACCATGTTAGTTTGTTGGTGATGTGGACACCAAGGAACTTGAAGCTCTCAACCTGCTCCACTGCAGCCCCATCGATGAGAATGGGGGCGTGCTTGGTCCTCTTTTTCCTGTATTCCACAATCATCTCCTTTGTCTTGATCACGTTGAGGGAGAGGTTGTAGTTCTGGTACCACACTGTCAGGTCTCTGACCTGCTCCCCATAGGCTGCCTCGTCATTGTCGGTGATCAGGCCTACCACTGTTGTGTCATCGGCAAACTTGTGTTGTTACCTACCCTTACCACCTGGGGGCGGCCCGTCAGGAAGTCCAGGATCCAGTTGCAGAGGGAGGTGTTTAGTCCTTAGCTTATTGATGAGCCCTATGGTGTTGAATGCTGAGCTGTAGTCAATGAATAGCATTCTCACATAGGTGTTCCTTTTGTCCAGGTGTGAAAGGGCAGTGTGGAGTGCAATAGAGATTGCATAATCTGTGGATCTGTTGGGGCGGTATGCAAATTGGAGTGGGTCTAGGGTTTCTGGGATGATGGTGTTGATGTGATCCATGACCCGCCTTTCAAAGCACTTAATGGCTACAGACGTGAGTGCTACGTGTCGGTAGTCATTTAGGCAGGTTACCTTAGTGTTCTTGGGCACAGGGACTATGGTGGTCTGCTGGAAACATGTTGATATTACAGACTCGGACAGGGAGAGGTTGAAATTGTCAGTGTAAGACGCTTGCCAGTTGGTCAGGACATGTTCACACTACACGTCCTGATAATCCATCTGGTCCTGTAGCCTTGTGAATGTTGACCTGTTTAAAGGTCTTACTCACATCGGCTGTGGAGAGCGTGATCACACAGTCTTCCGGAACAGCTGGTGCTCTCATGCATGTTTCAGTGTTATTTGCCTCGAAGCGAGCATAGAAGTAGTTTAGCTCGACTGGTAGGTCCGTGTCACTGGGCAGCTCTTGGCTGTGCTTCCCTTTGTAGTCTGCAATGGTTTTCAAGCTCTGACACATCCGATGAGTGTCGGAACCGGTCTCGTAAGATTAGATCTTAGTCCTGTATTGAAGCTTTGCCTGTTTGATTGTTCGTAAGGAGGGCATAGCGGGATATCTTTTAAGCTTCCGGGTTAGTGTCCCGCTCCTTGAAAGCGGCATCTCTAGCCTTTAGTTCAGTGCGGATGTTGCCTGTAATGCATGGCTTCTGGTTGGGGTATGTGCGTACGGTCACTGTGAGGACGACGTCATCGATGCACTTATTGATGAAGCCAATGACTGATGTGGTGTACTCCTCAATTCTGTACAAAATAAGTAAAAAAATAAGTTACATACTACGCAAATAAACAAACAAAAAACACAATTGGTTGGGGACACGTAAACCTCTCTCTTCTTCTCCTGTGCCATTTTACAGCAAAATGAGTACTAAACATTAGTACTAAAAAAAGGTTTTATTTATTTTTATACATTTTTAATTGTTATATTCAGTTAACATAACATCATTTAAAAGAATGACTTAAGTTGTCTGTAATAGAACATACTTGCTAAAAATGATGATAGACATTAATAAATGCATTTCTGTAAAGATGGCTGCGCTGTGGCTTCAGTACACCGCCCTCTGTCAGTCATCCAGGGTTTACACATCATTGGTAGGGGCCCTATTCAATCCATTTCACTGAAGTTCAGCCCTATAGCACACTTGATATTCAAAAGCAATATCGGATTGAGTCGGCAGCATTTACCGGTGAATGCAGTCTCTGCTAACACTGTTGCCTTTAAATGTCACACACAGCGCTACTGATTGAATCCTGCCTTTTCAGATCAGTAGTTTATCATTTATGATGCTCAACATTCAATAACACTGTAACAGGAATAACATCTTTATTTTTTACATTTCTATCTGAAACAAACACTTGAGATTAAACAAATCCCAACATGAAATGCTTGATTGTACTTGTTCAGAGAGATTACTTGTGCAAGGTAAATTAAACATGGGCTCCCTGTTTTGTGCACAAGCACAAGTTTACATGTTACACATTCCAATTTTGTAGCTTTTTTTATGAGACAGGCCACCCAAGGGTGATTTTCATCCAATGAAAACCTCATCACGGGATTAGGTGGGAGTTACTGTGTGTGTGTGTGTGTGTGTGTGTGTGTGTGTGTGTGTGTGTGTGTGTGTGTGTGTGTGTGTGTGTGTGTGTGTGTGTGTGTGTGTGTGTGTGTGTGTGTGTGTGTGTGTGTGTGTGCGTGTGCGTGTGCGTGTGTGTGTGTGCGTGTCAGCAGCCTACAAGGCAGTTCTGTGAATTCCATTCCAGCCATTACAATGAGCCGATCTTCCTATAGTTCCTCCCACCAACCTCCACTGATCCCCAGGCGCTAATGTGTCTCTCTCCTCACTGAATTAATGATGTTAATGACTGACCAAATAGAAACTGATAATCGTGCACACGACTTCACAATTGAGTTTGAATTAACAGAACGATGAGGATGAAGAAGAAGAGGGTGATTGAATTTAGAACAATAATGAAAGAATGACTCTTCCTCTGTCCTGCGAGAAAACCCCCCAAAAAACACTTTTTTTTCTGGTTCTACTTTGTCAGAAGAAGCTGTAACTGGACTGTAGTATATTACTTTCTAAAACGGGCAGGTTTTTATTATAAGAGAAACTGAAAGGTTTTGTTATATTCTAAAAATGTATGTGTTGACTGAGTTTACGCAGCAGGTGATGTCTGCTAAATGAACAAGTTGATGGTGCAGCCACGTAGCCTCGGCTACTAAGCAGACACATCCAGACCTGAGCTATTTCATTGGTTTGTTTAATTTATTAAAATGTACTTGTGGAATGTTACCGAATAAATCACAACAATAGAAAGAACCATGTGGTAGCATTGGTAGAGAGTCAGGCGGGGGTACGGAGTGGAAGATAAGTACAGTACAGGCTACATAGACCTATATATTTTATTTATTCAATTGACTTCTATTTTGCTAATTGTAGGCTTACTGTCTGTATTTTTTGCCTCAATATATTTCATAATGTGTAACAACATGCACAATGAAAATAGATGATTTACTGCATTATTAAAGGACAAGCTTTACAATAAGCCACCTCAATATTTATTTTGCCCCAGGTGATAATATCTGTGTAGGAGCTGATCCGTCATCAGTATTGTGGAATAATTCTACACTCTCAGAAAAAAAGGGTACCAAAAGGGTGCTCCGGCTGTCCCAATAGGAGAACCCTTTTTTGGTTTCAGGTAGAACACATTTGGGTTCCATTTAGAACCCTTTAGAACCCTAGGTGGAAAGGGTTCTACATGGAACCCAAAATAGTTCTAATTGGATCCAAAAGGGTTCTACCTGGAATCAAAAACAGTTCTTCAAAGGGTAGTCCTATGGGGACTGTTGAAGAACCCTTTTAGATTCTAGATGGCACTTTTTTTTCTAAGAGTGTAGTGTTAAGGTAAGATTTGAATGGGGAAAGCTTTCTTTTGATACTGTCAGTATCGACACGTGCTCCAACGACACACTTAGTGAATGTTCTCTCTGCATTGTGTTTTGGGAAATGCATATTATATATTTGGCTGTTGCAGGAATGATACATCGTTAAAACACTGGCATGCATACTCTGATTTAGTGGAGCTAATCTGATAACACATACAAACTGAGTAGGCCTAGTATATCGTAGGTATCTTTCCTGCAGTCAAATAACCACATCGCCCTCTAGTGGCCTCATCAGGAGAACATTATTAAAAATGTGTCATCATTTCATAATTAAACCTTATTTCCAAAAACCTGCTGAAAATCCAGTGTTTCTATGTCAAACGGTTTTGTTACAGTTCAGTCTTCTGTGATGTATATAAAGTGTAATATTGGGATGCAAACTCAAAATGTAATAAATGTTCAATGCATTATATCTGAGATGGTACAGGTGTCTTATTTTTTAAGCCCATAACCATGTGCGTGAAGTGTATACTTTTGTTTCAAAGTAGATTTCTTTAAGACTACTGTCAGGGTTGTGTGCAGCAAAGTAGCAGAGTCAAATGCAGGACACAGGTGTTTGAGCGAAACATAAAACGTTTACTAAAAAATCACAGAAAAAATCCACAAAGGGAAAAAACAGAAATAACAACAACCACTAACGTAACAAACAATCACGGACAAACAGAAATGAAAGCCAGAGGGTTAAATAGGGAACATAATAGGGGAATTGAAAACAGGTGTGGATAATACAGACAAAACAAAACGAAACTGAAAAGTGGATCGATGGCGACTAGAAAGCCGGTGACGTCAACCGCCGAACACCACCCGAACAAGGAGAAGGGCCGACTTCGGCGGAAGTCGTGACAACTACCAAGAAATACGAGTGGACGAGTGGAACCTTGATTCTAGGGCCTAGGTTTTTCAGAAGGGTTTAAGATTGGGTAATTTCATATGCATTAATAATTGGGCTTCAAGTTGTTGGATTGATCTTACCCAGGTGGTAGACTCCAAACTGCATCTCGAAGCCGTCCTCGGTCTTAGAGAGGAGAGACATCATGATGCCAGCGCTGTTTGTCAGGATATTTACCTGCTTCTCCTTTGCAAATACATTGCAAAAGCTTTCAGAAACATTCTGTCCTGATCCAGCTTTTGAACAACCGTGTTTTCATTTCCAGAATCTTCTGTGACCTCTTCCTGGTACTCTCTGCCTTCTCCATGTCTCTACACGCCATGATGATGTGAGCACCTGAGGGTGGGGGGTGGGAGGGGGGGGGGGGGGGGCAGAGGTTACACAGAGGCAGGTGATAAGGTTAATAGCACACAGGAGGATAAATGTGAGAGATGCCATTGTTCATTTGCGTTTTAAAATCCCTCATCATGCATTATTCTATACGGTAAATATCATCTGTCAAAACACAGGCATAATATCTCAGTTTACAGAATATTCAACTGTTCATTTAACAATGTTTGTCAATATATAAAGAGACGACATTGTGTTTATTTAATCTGTATTCAACAATTTACTGTTAATCATCTTTAAATGATGCCACGCACGCTTGCACATACACAAATACACACACACAATAGCTGTCAGGGCCCAGTAATTATGGAATAGAAGCCAGTCATTATTCCATTGGAGCGTTCTGTCTGGAAGCTATCAAAGTGCCCTTTTTCCTCTCTCTCTACTCTGATGTGGGAATCAGAATTGTTTCCTGAGTTCACTGGCAGAGGAACCAATCATAATTAAAAAACAAACAATTAGGAGGAAGTTAGAGTTTGAGTCAAGCCAATCGCACACACCGTGATGATCCAGGGTGATCTTATGCTGACGTCATTTATTAGTTCCACATGGGTGAGTTGTGTGTGTGTGCGCGCGTGCGTGCGCGTGTGTGTGTGTGTGTGTGCGTGCGTGCGTGCGTGCGTGCGTGCGTTGGACACTGGAACATTAGCTTCTCTAGCTGTTGTTTACTGTGCATAATAAACACATTTAGGGATTCTATTTAAAAAACATTTTAAACTACACCAAAGTGAGTTGAAGGACAGAGGAAGGTAACTTGAGGATTCTATTTCCAGTTCTTTAAGTGTAAGACTGTTTTCCAAGACAGGAAATAGAATGTGACGAATGTAAAGTAAGGCTTTATCTTTGCCCGGCCTGTCTGGAAAAACATAAGCAAATCTCAAATGAACCTCCTGGTCAAATTAAAGAGGAATGAAAGAAAGTGTAATACAATGATATAATTGATAACTTTATATAACCAATCTCTTTCAACTATTTCCTCTAGCCTACTTCTTGACACCATAAAGTATGATCAATACTTCCTTGTGTAAGAAATGGCTTTAGTAAACAAAAGGACCGGCGGTTATATATCTTTTGTTCCCAGCTCTAACCTCAGCTGTGAATGAGTGAAAGGTCTTTATGATATTTATTTGATTTCTAGGAAAGTGGTATGCCTGTCCCGGATGTGGTCAATTACACAACAACAGAGAAACTATGCTTGCTATACACACACACACACACACACACACACACACACACACACACACACACACACACACACACACACACACACACACACACACACACACACACACACACACACACACACACACGCACACGCACACGCACACACACGCAAACTGTTGTGTTTTGTAAGAGGAAGTTGGTGCCAGCTTTTCAAGTGCAGCCAACGGCACAAAGCAGACAATCCCATGTACGTGTACACCAGAACAAAACTGTGTGACATTTACACTTGACGGTTTTCATCCCCAAAATATTTCTCATTAAACTATTTCTGATAAAGGCACTGGGGCTGAAAAAGTGGCATATATTCATGGATGCCAACGGAAGCCAGGCTTCCCCCAAATATTGACCAAGAAAAAAAGAAAACAAATATAAAAGATTTTACTTTCGTCTCGCCGTTTTCATAATTTTCCTTCAATTCGCAGGAAGCCCTATCTCAATGGAGAAAGCTTCAGGGCGAGCGAAACAGCGCCCCTCTGTCTCTGTATGTGTAGCCCATCTATCTGATGCAGTCTGGTCAAAAAGAGTTTCATATTGTTGCCGCCCGTAGCATTGAATGCAATGGAAGCCAGCGAGAATCTGGCCTCGATTGATAAAACAATTCTACAGTAATAGCCAATCAGCGTTGAGCTAAACTGAGCGAGCTTAGCTGTGATTGGTCCTGGCACACCCCAAAAAAGTGTAAAGGAAAGCCAGTTGTATTTTGCGTCATACAAATCACATCACATCAAAAGCCAAATGTCATTGTCCTCCTGTGGCTAGCTAGCTAAAATCGTCCCTTTCCTAAATTAGCCATGGATGGAGATAGGTATTTAGACATGTGGTTTTACTTAATGCAATCGCTGAATTACATTTCTAAAATCATCCTTACTGTGCAATACAGGGTTTGCCAAGCGAAGCTATGCCAAACAAAATGGCGGAATATGCGTTTAAATTTTTTCGACAGAACAACGATTTATCATCTTAAATATTTCTTACTATGAGGCGATCTTCCATCAGATTCTTGGGCAATGTGTCCTTTCTTGGGTCTAATCTTCTTTTGGTCGAAAGATGCCCTCTGTCCGTCGAAATGCCCACTAACGTTCGACCGGGACCCCGAAACGTGCCCGGCTCTTCTAAGAGCATCACATAGAAATGCCTCAAAATCGCACTAAACGGATATAAATTGCTATAAAACGGTTTAAATTAACTACCTTATGATGTTTCTAACACCTGTAACGAGTAAAAACATGACCGACGCTATATTACTGGCTAAACCAAGGCTTGGAAAAAGGCCAGTCAGATATCCTTCTTGCGTTGAGCGCAGAGTCCAAAAGAACGCTACTTCCGGTATTTTGTGATTTATGGAGGCACTGATTGCGCAATCGACTCCATTCAAAGCGTCATCACGCACTGACACCCAGGGGAAGACGTAAGCAGTGTCTGTTTCTCCATAGCATTTACAGTGACCTTTAAACTGACTCCAGATCAGTGGCCAAAATGTTTGAAATCTGACTCCCTATCATGAAAAGTGCTGTAGATTGAGTTCTGTTTCACTCAGAGACAAAATTCCAACGGCTATAGAAACTAGAGAGTGTTTTCTATCCAATAATAATAATAAAATGCATATTGTACGAGCAAGAATTGAGTACTAGGCAGTTTAATCTGTAGAGCAAATTATGCTAATGCAAAACAGCACCCCCTATAGTTGCAAGAAGTTAAGAACTAATTTGTCTTTCGATAGCTGTCCAACTTATATATTTTTTGTCAAGTTTATGAATAGATATCCATGAGACAAGATCACTGTGAAAGATGGCGACCGACATTTTCAGGCTAGTTTTGCTAGTATTGTCATTGTATAACCACGTTTTTTTATGGCTAAATATGCACATTTTCGAACAAACTCTATATGTATGTTGTAATATGATGTTACAGGAGTGTCATCTGAAGAATTCTGAGAAGGTTAGTGAAAAAATTAATATATTTTGGCGATGATAACGATATCGCTCTCTTTGGCTTGAATCAATGGTCGGGTAACGTTTGCATATGTGGTATGCTAATATAACGATTTATTGTGTTTTCGCCGTAAAACACTTAGAAAAGCTGAAATGTTGTCTGAATTCACAAGATCTGTGTCTTTCCATTGCTATGTGCTGTGTATTTTTAAGAAATGTTTTATGATGAGTAAATTGGTAATACAAGTTGCTCTCTGTAGTAATTCTAGTCGCTTTGGTGAGATTTGTGATGGTGGCTGCAATGGCAAACTATGATTTATACCTGAAATATGCACATTTTTCTAACAAAACCTATCCTATACCATAAATATGTTATCAGACTGTCATCTGATGAGTTTTTTTCTTGGTTAGTGGCTATCAATATCTTAGTTTAGCCGAATTGGTGATAGCTACTGGTGGAGAGAGAAAATGGTGGACAAAGAAAAATGGTGCCTTTTGCTAACGTGGTTAGCTAATAGATTTACATATTTTGTCTTCCCTGTAAAACATTTTAAAAATCTGAAATGGTGTCTTTATTCACAGGATCTGTATCTTTCATTAGGTGTCTTGGACTTGTGATTTAATGATATTTAGATGCTACTATTTAATTGTGATGCTATGCTAGCGATGCTAATCAGTGTGGGGGGGGGGGGGGGGGGGGGTTGGGGTGCTCCCGGACCCGGGGTAGAGGCTCGTGAAAGGTTAATTCTCCGTACTGGTCAATGATTAAAACGGCTATTCTGATCCAACCATTAATTCATACATTGTTGTGCCCCTGGCCTGAGAGGATGGAAGTTCAATATGTAGCTAGATGTAGTAGGCTAATGTTAACTAGCTACTGTTGCTCATAAATGGAAGTTAGCCTAGCAAGCAAGCATTTTAGCCAGGTAGCCTAGAACAACAAAAAATAAAAGAGTGTACTGTATGATAGAGTGATCTTTTCCACACACACACACACACACACACACACACACGCACGCACACACACGCACACACACGCACACACACACACACACACACACACACACACACACACACACACACACACACACACACACACACACACACACACACACACACACACACACACACACACACACACACACACACACACACACACACACATCACGGCAGGCAGGCAGGCTCAGGGTAAGGCAGAGTGGTCAGGCAGGCGGGCTCAGAGTCAGGACAAGCAAGGGTCAACACCAGTAGGGCGAGAAAAAGTGAGACTGGGAAATGCAGGAGCTGAGAAAAAAACGCTGGTTGACTTGACAAACAAGACGAACTGGCAACAGACAAACAGAGAACACGGGTATAAATACACAGGGGATAATGGGGAAGATGGGCGACACCTGGAGGGGGGTGGAGACAATCACAAAGGTGAAACAGATCATGGTGTGACAGAGATAGAGAGAAAGAATGAGAGGGAGGAAATGGTGGAGAGAGAGAAAACGGCAATTGTAGATAATTCCACCGAGGTTGTACAGGCTAACACCTCATTCAACTACTCTAAAGATAACTACTCTGAAGAGAACTCTTGTGGGTAAGAAAAAAAGCCTGTACACCATGTGATATCTCTCTCCAGGACAGGAGTCACCCAGTAGAAAAGGAAATAAGAAATGAATAGGTGTGTGTGTTGTGTTCTCTACCTCTCTTGGTCCCTGGCGGTCACTTCCCATGCCAGTGTTAGCTGATGATGACAGTCTGACCGTCCAGACGCACGTCACACGACCAGCGACCACAGAACAAGTTCCTGAAAGAGTCAGTTACACAATCAACACAGTCGATCAACACAGTGTTGAACCCAGTTGAAATCATTTTGGGGATGTGGTAAGAAATGTTATTACAGGGACAAGAAGTCTATGTAGCACTAGACTAACACAACACACATATTACAGGCGTATCACAGCAACAACATACATACAATACACCCATAATGTCACTCTGACACCCAGAGCAGACAACAATCAGAACGTCAACTTAGACATCAGCAAGATAATAAAGTGAGATTACTTTCTAGCTTCAACAATGAACCACATTATAAAATGTAAATACTAACGTATAACCCTATCCTGCAGTCAAATGACCTAGTGGCCTCTTGGATGGAATATATCGTCACGCCCTGACCATAGAGAGCTTTTTATTCTCTATTTTGGATAGGTCAGGGTGTGACTAGGGTGGGTACTGGTTTTTGTATTTCTATGTTGGTCTGGTATGGTTACCAATCAGAGGCAGCTGTTTGTCGTTGTCACTGATTGGGTATCATATTTAGGCAGCCATTTCCCCTTTGTGCTTCGTGGGACCTTGACTATGTATAGTTGCCTGTTAGCACTATTGTTAGCTTACCGTTTCGTTTTGAGATTTATTGTTTTTGTTTTGCTGTACCAAGCAGCGTGCCCAGGAGGAAAGCCAGGAGTGGAGGACATCCTGGACGTGGGACGAGATTATGGCAGGAGACAGAAGGCTGCCATGGAAGCAGGCGGAGGCAGCGAGGGAACAACAACGGCAACACCGGATTTTGCGGGCACGACGGCAGCCCGAGTGACAGCCCCCAATTTTTTTGTGTGTGTGTGTGTGTGTGGGGGGGGGGGGGGGGGGCACAAGGAGTAGTCGGCAACGCTGAGGGGCGAGTCAGAGACCGAGGAGGAATATTGGGACAGATTGAGCGAGGAGCGAAAGTTGAGGGGATTGAACCAGAGCCAACTCCCCGTACTCACCGTGGGGAGCGTGTGACCGGTCAGACACCATGTTTTGCGGTGATACGCACTGTGTCTCCAGTGCGCATTCACAGCCCGGTGCGTTCTGTGCCAGCTCCTCGCACTTGTCGTACTAAAGTGGGTATCTGTCCAGGATGGGTTGTGCCGGCTCAGCGCGCCTGGTCTCCAGTGCGCCTTCTCGGTCCAGGATATCCTGCGCCGGCTCTACGCGCTGTATCCCCAGTGCGCCTTCACAGCCCAGTGCGTCCTGTGCCTCCTCCCCGCACTCGCACTGAGGTGCGTATCACCAGCCCGGTGCCACCTGTACCGGTCCCACGCATCAGGCCTCCAGTGCTCCTCAACAGTCCAGTTCTTCCTGTACCTCCTCCCCTCACTCGCCCTGAGGTGCATGTCACCAGCCCGGTGCCATCAGTACCGGTCCCACGCATCAGGCCTCCAGCGCACCTCCACAGTCCAGTAAGTCCTGTGCCTCCTCCCCGCACTCGCCCTGAGGTGCGTGTCACCAGCCCGGTGCCACCAGTACCGGTCCCACGCATCAGGCCTCCAGTGCGCCGCCACAGTCCAGTATGTCCTTTGCCTCCTCCCCGCACTCGTCCTGAGGTGCGTGTCACCAGCCCGATACCACCAATGCCGGCCCCACGCACCAAGCTTCCGGCGACAGTTCCCAGTCCAGAGCTTCCGGCGACGTTTCACAGTCCGGAACCTCCAACGATGGTCCACAGTCCGGAACCTCCTATGACGGTCCACGGTCCGGAACCTCCTGAGACGGTCCGCAATCCGGAACCTCCTGAGATGGTCCGCGGTCCGGAACCTCCAGCGAAGATCGGCGGTCCGGAGTCTCCAGCGATGGTCCGGAGCCTCCAGCGACGGTCGGCGGTCCGGAGCCCCCAGCGACGGTCGGCGGTCCGGAGTCCCCGGCGATGATCTACGGTCCGGAGTCCCCGGCGACGACCCACGGTTTGGTTCCCCCGGCGACGATTCACAGTCCGGAGCCCCCGGCGACGATCCACGGTCCGGAGCATCCGGCTACGATCCCCGCACCAGAGCCGCCATTGAAGATGAGGTTTCCGCGAGCGGAGTGGGTACTTCGCCCCGCACCGGAGCCACCCCCGATGGTAGATGCCCACCCGGTCCCTCCCCTATTGAGTCAGGTTTTTGCGTTCGGAGTCCGCACCTTTGGGTGGGGGGGAGGGGTACTGTCACGCCATGACCGTAGAGAGCTTTTTATTCTCTATGTTGGTTAGGTCGGGTGTGACAAGGATGGGTCATCTAGGTAATTATATTTGTATGTTGGCATGGTATAGTTCCCAATCAGAGGCAGCTGTTTATCGTTGTCTCTGATTGGGGATAATATTTAGGCAGCCATTTCCCCTTTGTGCTTGGTTGGATCTTGACTATATATAGTTGCCTGTTAGCCCTATTGATAGTTTCACGTTTCGTTTTGAGATTTAGTGTTTTTGTTTTGCTGTGAGTTTCACCTATAAATAAAAGATGTGGAACCCAGATCACGCTGCGCTTTTGTCCACTCATTATAACGACCGTGACACTGACTGTCCTTGTTCAGGCCGAAACGTTATGGTTATGCAAACTGCCATCATCAGCCAATATGTTTTGTGTCTTTTTGTATTGTAGGGAAAAGGAACAAACCTTTTGAAAATAGGCCTGTATGCTATCTCAGAACTGTTAGTAATAAACTGAACAGATCAATTAACCAATCAATTCAAAGGCAATGCGCATTCGAGCGGATCACTTTTGTCAAGTCTGTGACCATCGTTGGTCACTGCCTTTCAAAGTGTGTCGCATTATGGGGATAACAATTGTCCGACTTGATCCTACATGTGGACTGCATGAACTTTATAAAAATCATGTGATCAAAGGTCTTGAAGTTTTGACTGAAGGCGACTGCAACTTTCTGCAGTTGCTCTTCACCAACTTCATCCTGCAACCATCGCCTGCATTGTGGGAGGTTAATTGTCAACCAATCATTAGGGTGTTTATGTTTGACACCTGCAAACGTGATCAAAGACATGACTGATAGAGGGACCAACTTTGAGTCTCTCACCAATTGATTGTAGTCTACAATGTACACATTTGCATTTGTATACATTTTCAGTTTGTACGTGTGTGACATGGGGGTTGGGGACATTATAAAGATACACTTTTAGAAACAATGGCAACACTGTGATGTTGCACTGAGCCTTGCGGTTGGTTAACCACATCAGTGTCTGACTTTCGGCTGTTGCAGATGCACATCTCCAACTTCACTCCTCGACTTTCGTCTACAGTCAGTTGATTTCGCATTACCACTGAAAGGAGTCCAATAACTTCACACAATAGAAATCGATCACCCCATTTAACACAGTGTCTGGTACACCCTGACCTAAATCAGAGATGGAAGCGAGATACCCCATTTAACACAGTGTCTGGTACACCCTGATCTAAATCAGAGATGGAAGCGAGATACCCCATTTAACACAGTGTCTGGTACATCCTGACCTAAATCAGAGATGGAAGCGAGATACCCCATTTAACACAGTGTCTGGTACACCCTGACCTAAATCAGAGATGGAAGTGAGATACCCCATTTAACACAGTGTCTGGTACACCCTGACCTAAATCAGAGATGGAAGTGAGATACCCCATTTAACACAGTGTCTGGTACACCCTGATCTAAATCAGAGATGGAAGTGAGATACCCCATTTAACACAGTGTCTGGTACACCCTGACCTAAATCAGAGATGGAAGTGAGATACCCCATTTAACACAGTGTCTGGTACACCCTGACCTAAATCAGAGATGGAAGTGAGATACCCCATTTAACACAGTGTCTGGTACACCCTGACCTAAATCAGAGATGGAAGTGAGATACCCCATTTAACACAGTGTCTGGTACACCCTGACCTAAATCAGAGATGGAAGTGAGATACCCCATTTAACACAGTGTCTGGTACACCCTGACCTAAATCAGAGATGGAAGTGAGATACCCCATTTAACACAGTGTCTGGTACACCCTGATCTAAATCAGAGATGGAAGTGAGATACCCCATTTAACACAGTGTCTGGTACACCCTGACCTAAATCAGAGATGGAAGTGAGATACCCCATTTAACACAGTGTCTGGTACACCCTGACCTAAATCAGAGATGGAAGTGAGATACCCCATTTAACACAGTGTCTGGTACACCCTGACCTAAATCAGAGATGGAAGTGAGATACCCCATTTAACACAGTGTCTGGTACACCCTGACCTAAATCAGAGATGGAAGTGAGAGACCCCATTTAACACAGTGTCTGGTACACCCTGACCTAAATCAGAGATGGAAGTGAGATACCCCATTTAACACAGTGTCTGGTACACCCTGACCTAAATCAGAGATGGAAGTGAGATACCCCATTTAACACAGTGTCTGGTACACCCTGACCTAAATCAGAGATGGAAGTGAGATACCCCATTTAACACAGTGTCTGGTACATCCTGACCTAAATCAGAGATGGAAGTGAGATACCCCATTTAACACAGTGTCTGGTACACCCTGACCTAAATCAGAGATGGAAGTGAGATACCCCATTTAACACAGTGTCTGGTACACCCTGACCTAAATCAGAGATGGAAGTGAGATACCCCATTTAACACAGTGTCTGGTACACCCTGATCTAAATCAGAGATGGAAGTGAGATACCCCATTTAACACAGTGTCTGGTACACCCTGATCTAAATCAGAGATGGAAGTGAGATACCCAACTTGCTCTTATTTTTTCCAGATTTTTTTCTGGTTCAGTGAATGTCAATGAACTATGTAGACCAGACCCACCTGCTATTGCAATGATCTCTATGAGAGACACACCTAGTTAAGTAGACCGGAACGGAATATTTTTTTTATATATGGTAAAAGGCCTGAGTGAACTGTCTTAAATGATCCACAATCTTTGAAAAAATGTCACTCTGTTCATTTGGGACATTAGTCAGAGATGAGCTCTGATTGGAGTAGCTGTCATTTTCTTGGTGTTCCAGACAGTAGTTCAACAGAGTCGTGATCTCACAACATCTGGAAAATAAGTGTACATTCCAAAATATATTTTATTTTATTCGCTCATTTAACCATTGTTCAGCCAGACAATCATAACCAGTTCTCAATTAGCCACTGCTACATTATGGTACTAATAAAATACATATTTTATCATTATATTCTCCAGCCGTTGTCGTTTAAAAAATTAAAAAATCACCAAGCGGGGATATTTTGTATGGAGGTCAATGAGAGAGTGTCAGATTTGGTTAACAAAAAATTGTATGATCGAATAGAAGTGTTGGTGTCATTATGTTGTTATGAGTGTATTGAAATAAGTAGGAGATGTGACATTCTGGCAACTTTGAGAAAAAACACTTTATATCTGAGTTATGCCATAAAGTCATAAACCCTGCCTATTTAAAAAAGGTATCTAATTTAAATGTGGTTTTTAACCTAACCTAACCATATGCCTATCCCAACCTCTTTTTTTCATGAATTCTTACAATGTAGTCGATTATGACTTTGTGGCTGAGGTAACTAGTGGAAGTCTACTGACATGAAATTGCTATTAGGCTAGGCTACATTATATTTCCAGAGGGAACACTTGGTATATTAAAAAAAAAAATGTATTTTTAACATATATTTTTTTAAATTATTATTCGTTTTCACTAAACACTTAATTTATCCAATTTTGATAGCCTCAGTACAATTTCTAAGATTATGTATTGAATGACTTCATCTAGTCTTACAGTGCCTTCGGATAGTATTCAGACCCCTTCACTTTTTCCACATTTTGTTACGTTACAGCCTTATTCTAAAATGGATTAAAATCTCTGTCAGGTTGGATGAGGAGCGTTGCTGCACAGCTATTTTACGGTCTCTCCAGAGATGTTCGATCAGGTTCAAGTCCGAGCTCTGGCACGGCCACTCAAAGACATTCAGTGACTTGTCCTGAAGCCAATCCTCTATTGTCTTGGCTGTGTGCTTAGGGTTGTTTTCCTGTTGGAAGGTGAACCTTCACCCCAGTCTGAAGTCCTGAGCGCTCTGGAGCAGATTTTCATCTAGGATCTATCTGTACTTTGCTCCGTTCATCTTTCCCTCGATCCTAACTAGTCTCCCAGACTCTGCCACTGAAAAACATCCCCACAGCATGATGCTGCCACCATCATGCGGGCTGTCATGTGTCTTTTACTGAGGAGTGGCTTCCGTCTGGCCACTATACCATAAGGGCCTAATTGGTGAATGGTCTGCAGAGATGGTTGTCCTTCTGGAAGGTTCTCCCTTCTCCACAGAGGAACTCTAGAGCTCTGTCAGAGTGACCATCTGTGTTCTTGGGAACCTTTTCTGAATAATTTTTTTGGTACCCTTCCCCAGATCTGTGCCTCCACACAATCCTGTCTCGGGGCTCTAGGGACAATTCCTTTGTCCCCATGGCTTGGTTTTTGCTCTGACACGCTCTGTCAACTTTGGTACCTTATATAAACAGGTGTGTGCCTTTTCAAGTCATGTCCAAACAATTGAATTTACCACAGTCTGACTCCAATCAAGTTGTAGAAACATCTCAAGGATGATCAATGGAAACAGGATGCAACTGAGCTCAATTTTGAGTCTGATAGCAAAGGGTCTGAATACATATGTAAATAAGGAATTTCTGTTTCTGTTTTTGTTTTGTTTATATACATTTGCAAAGATTTCAGAAAAACAGTTTTTGCATTTGCCTATAGATGAGAAAAAAAGTATATTTTATAGTCTCCCGGGTGACGCAGTGGTCTAGGGCACTGCATCGCAGTGCTAGCTGCGCCACCAGAGTCTCTGGGTTCACGCCCAGGCTCTGTCGCAGCCGGCCGCAAACGGGAGGTCCGTGGGGCGACGCACAATTGGCATAGTGTCGTCCGGGTTAGGGGTTAGGGAGGGATTGGCCGGTAGGGATATGTAAAAAATGTAATAAAATGTATGCACTCTACTGTAAGTCGCTCTGGATAAGAGCGTCTGCTAAATGACTAAAATGTAAATGTAATACACTTTAGAATAAGGCTGTAACGTAACAACATGTGGAAAAAGTCAATGGGTCTGAATACTTTCCAAATACACTGTACATACAAGATCATAACCTATGGCACTAATCTATAGTTAACATTTGACTGTAGTGTGTTAAATCAGGACCACATTGTCACGTTCCTGACCTATTGTTCCTTTTTCTTTTATTTATTTAGTTGGTCAGGGCGTGAGTTGGGGTGGGTTGTCTTTGTGTGTTTTGTCTAGTTTAGGGTGTGTGTATTGTTTAAGGGTTTTTTAGTATGTATGGGGTTGTGTTCAGTGTAGGTGTTTAGGAAAGTCTATGGTTGCCTGATTTGGTTCTCAATCAGAGACAGCTGTTTATTGTTGTCTCTGATTGGGAGCCATATTTAAGGCAGCCATAGGCTTTAGGTGTTTGTGGGTAATTGTCTATGTTCTATGTTGCATGTGTGCACTTAGTTCTGTTTAGCTTTACGATCGTTTGTTTTGTTCATTTTGTAAGTTTTGTTTTTTCCTTCATTAGAGAAGATGTATTTTTCACGCGCTGCGCCTTGGTCCTCTCTCTCTTATCAAGACGATCGTGACACACATACTGTTTCTTGGTAGTGTCATGACGTGGCCCTTTCTGGGTGTAGAGAACAAACATTAAAATATATATATTTCCTGGTTAGAATAATATAAACTTTTCTTTCCTGGAAAAACTGGCCCACAAATCCTGAGTGATTAACAACGTTTGTGAGACAATGCCAATGTTGTGTAGGAAAACTCAGGTGAGGTTCTTCAGGTTCTTCAGCAGTGCGATCAACAGTAAAATCCACTGTACAGTTCCAGTCCCCCCCTAAAACCATACACCCCTCTTGGTCACACTGTCTTAAGGTTTCCTTCATTTGATCAAATACAGAAATACGCTCTGTACCCTCATTAGGAGCATAAACATAAAAATAAATACATAACATCCGCCTTGACCAATAAAATCCGACCCTGATCACCCCTAAGCCCTAGGAAAACAAAATTGCCACCCCAGCACTGAAATTAGTACTGTTACTGAGTATATGCTGCACCTCCCACCACATACCCCAGTCAACCTCTTTAGCCTCATCACTATGTATCATCTGTAGAAAAACTACATTAAGCCTTTTCTGTTTAATTACTTTATTACTAATGCCCAAGCCCTCTTATTCCTGTCCCTTCCCCCATGAATATTGAGAGAACCTCCCCTCAGTACCTCCATATAGAAAAGAGAAAAGAAAAGCAGAAGAAACCACAAAGAAAACAGACGAAGAGAAAAAAACACCTTATGAGGCATGATCATCATCGTTTTAATTTTCTCTTAATCTTACCACGTTTCCCACAACTTTTTGTTGCCGTGACAGCAGTAACACATTTCCTCAAGCGGAAATACTTCTTCACACTCAACTGGTCTAACCCCACCGTCTTCTGTAACATCACAGCTGACCTCACAAACTTACCAACATCAAAGAAATCTGCCAATTTGACAGATTTCCCAAAAGTCTGATCCAGAAACCCATTTACCTCCTCTAGATTGTAAATTGAGTCGTTACCAGCTTCTATCATATCAAGAGAGATATCCATATGCTCCTGATCCTCCTCAACTGAGGACACAGACCCCTGACTCTCCTCTGCCACATCCCTCTCAAGACTCCCCACTTGCACACCATCACTGGTACCGGGCATCTCCTCCACTACCTGGGAGACTAGCCCCACCTGAACACCCTTCTGTACCCCATTACTCGTAGTGGGCATCTCCTCCACTACCTGGGAGACTAGCTCCACATGATCCCCCTCCTCTACCCCATCTCTCGTACTGGGCATCTACTCACCAGTTTGGGTAAATGGTTCCCCAGATCTGTCTTACCTCTTACAACAATATTTTTATGCTGCACATCAGACGCTATGTTCCTCTCTGGTACATGCTGCAACTCATTACTCTCAACACAAACAACTTGTTCCTCAGCAACAGGTGCTTGTGGCTGTTCTACCACTGTCGGCCCACCTCTCCCTACGTCAGTGGGCCCAGGCGTTATGAGGACCACCTGCGCCCCTCCCTCCGCCTTCTCCCTTTTCAGGCAAGCATGTTGCTTATAGCCAACATCCCCACACTCAAAACACCGCTGACTAACCATACTAGTATGAGCCATATACAGTCTATTGTCATACTTGACAAGTGACATAACCTGTTTCAAAGTGTTTGCAACACAGTGGGACAATTTAAATGGAACTTGCAAACTTCCCAACCCCCAATAATTTGCGCTCCAATAGCTCATTGGGAATAAACGGCGGTACATTTGAATTCGTCACCCTTGTTGACGGAGAAAAAAGCGGTGTACCTTGAATAAACATACCTTTAAGAAGTACGCCATGCTCAACCATACGATCAACAAGATGCTCTTCTTTAAGAAAAACCTCCACCTTAATCATGCATAGAAAAAGGAAAACCACCAAGAAAGAAAAAACAAGAAAGAAAAAACAGGCAATCTAACTCCAGGCAACACTCGCTCATACAATTTCCAGCATGCACCAAACACTCCCAGCATGCACCAAACACTCCCAGCATGCACCAAACACTCCCAGCATGCACCAAACACTCCCAGCATACACCAAACACTCCCAGCATACACCAAACACTCCCAGCATGCACCAAACACTCCCAGCATGCACCAAACACTCCCAGCATGCACCAAACACTCCCAGCATGCACCAAACACTCCCAGCATGCACCAAACACTCCCAGCATGCACCAAACACTCCCAGCATGCACCAAACACTCCCAGCATACACCAAACACTCCCAGCATACACCAAACACTCCCAGCATGCACCAAACACTCCCAGCATGCACCAAACACTCCCAGCATGCACCAAACACTCCCAGCATGCACCAAACACTCCCAGCATACACCAAACACTCCCAGCATGCACCAAACACTCCCAGCATGCACCAAACACTCCCAACATGCAGAGAGAGAGACATTGTTACATCATGCCAATTAAGCAAATGTAACTTGATTGATAGAGAAGGAGAGATAATTATAATTATTTTAGCTCAAATCAAGTACAGTACAGATTAGTGTTCAGGGTCAGGTGTGAGAGGTGAAAGGTCACTGACCTGTAGTAACCCCCAGAGGTGAGATCAGTGTCAGCTGCAGTCCAGAGTGGTGTAGGCTCCCTCTGCTGGCGACTTG